>NW_022205157.1:0-14936 GCF_008831285.2 Nymphaea colorata
ATAGACATGTAAACAAGCGAAACATATTACATTAACTATAAGTGATCAAGTGAATGAGTTTGAATCTCCTTATTTTCATACAAACTTGTGATTTCAGTTCACTAAATCAGTCAATGTGAATGTAACAAATAAGTTAACCACTTTCAATTAAATATGTGGTGATCAAATGAATCAACTCATTAGATATGTAACTACAAGTTTAACTCATTGGATTAACTGCAATGGATCAAACTAATACTTAGATCTCATTTGTATCTATATGAACTTGTGATCGCAATCATTTAAATCATTCATTTTAGATGTAATAACAACTGAAACACCTTATATTTATTGTGATTGCACAATTGAATGACTTGAATCTCATCTTTTTCGTTTAAAATTGTGATTTCAATGTACTAAATCATTAATATGGATTAACAACGTCTTATCCACATTCAATTTAATATGCATGATCAAATGATTCAATAAAATCTCACTATTATTGATACAAACTTTAGATTTCTTTCCCATAGATCATTCACTATTGATGTAGCCACAAGTTCAACCGATTGAGATTAACTACAAGGGATCGAACTAATGCATAGATCCCATTATTATATATATGAACTTGTGATTTGAATCAATTAAATAATTCATTATAGATGTAATAACAAGTGAGACACATTAGATTAAATATCGATGAGCAAATCAATCACTTGAATTCATTAATTTTCTTTTAAACTTGTGATTACAATCGACTAATAATTCAATAAGGATGTTACAACAAGTAAAAAAAAATCAATAAATAAATATGCGTGATCAAAAAACAAACACTAAATCCACTCGTATGAGGAACTTGTGATTTCAATCCCTCAAATCGTTCGCGATAGATGTAACATGAAGTTAAAGTCATTAGATGGATATAAGGGATCGAACAAATGCATTGGTTCCTTTTGTATCCATATAAACTAGTGATTTATCTTTTAAACCATTCATTACAGACTTTATAACAAACGAAACATATTAGATTAACTACAAGAGATCATTTGAATGAGTTGAATCTCATTCATTTTCATACGAACCATTCAATGTGAATGCATCAACAAGTTAACCACTTTCAATTAAATATGTGTGATCAAATGAATGAATTAAATCTCTCGGGCATTGATACGAACTTATGATTTAAATCTCTTAGATCAACAATTAGATATGTAACTACAAGTTCAACTCATTAGATTAACTGCAAGGGATCAAACTAATGCATAGATCTCATTTGTATCCACGTGAACTTGTGATTGCAATCATTTAAATCATTCATTATAATGCAATAACAAGTGAAACACATTATATTTAGTGTGATTGAGCAAATGAATAACCTGAATCTCATTCAATTTCATTTAAACTTGTGATTTCAATCCACTACATCATTTTAATATGTATTAATAAAATGTTATACACATTTAATTTAATATGTGTGATCAAATGAATGAATTAAATCCACTATTATTGACACAAACTTGTGATTTCTTTTCCTTAGATCATTCATCATAGATGATGTAACAACAAGTTCAACTAATTGGATTAACTACAAGGGTGTAACTAAGGTAATGATCCCATTTACATACATATGAACTTGTGATTTCAATCATTAAAATCATTCATTATACATGTAATAACAAGTGAGACACATTAGATTAAATATGAGTGAGCAAATCAATCAGTTGATCTCATTCATTTTCTTTTAATCTTGTGATTTCAATTCACTAATCATTTAATATGGATGTAATAACAAGTTAAGCACATTGAATTAAATATTGCGATCAAAGAATCACTTAAATTCACTCGTAATGATAGTAACTTGTGATTTCATTCCTTAAATCCTTCGCTATAGGATGTAACAAGAAGTTAAACTCGTTGGATTACTTAAAGAGATCAACAAAATTGTGATTTCAATCATTAAATCATTCATTATCAATGTAACAACAAGTGAGACACATTAGATTATTATATAAGTGAGCAAACGAATCACTTGATTCTCATTCATTTTCTTTTAAAGCTTGTGATTTCAGTCTACTAAATGATTCAATAGGATGTAACAACAAGTTAGGCACAATCAATTAAATATGCGTCATCAAAAGCATCACTTAAACCAACTCGCATTGATAGGAACTTGTGATTTCATCTCTTAAATTGTTCCCTATGTATGTAACAGAAGTTAAGCTCAGCATTAGATACAAGGGATTAAACAAATGCATTGGTCTCTTTCTATCATATAAACTAGTGATTTTAAGTCATTTTAATCATTCATTATAGACATTATAACAACGAAACATATTAGATTAACTAAGTGATCATTTGAATGAGTTGAATCTCATTCATTTTCATACGAACCATTCAATGTGAATGCATCAACAAGTTAACCACTTTCAATTAAATATGTGTGATCAAATGAATGAATTAAATCTCTCGGGCATTGATACGAACTTATGATTTAAATCTCTTAGATCAATAATTAGATATGTAACTACAAGTTCAACTCATTAGATTAACTGCAAGGGATCAAACTAATGCATAGATCCCATTTGTATCCACGTGAACTTGTGATTGCAATCACTTAAATCATTCATTATAGATGCATAACAAGTGAAACACATTATATTTAGTGTGATTGAGCAAATGAATAACCTGAATCTCATTCAATTTCATTTAAACTTGTGATTTCAATCCACTACATCATTTTAATATGTATTAATAAAATGTTATACACATTTAATTTAATATGTGTGATCAAATGAATGAATTAAATCCACTATTATTGACACAAACTTGTGATTTCTTTTCCTTAGATCATTCATCATAGATGATGTAACAACAAGTTCAACTAATTGGATTAACTACAAGGGTGTTAACTAAGGTAATGATCCCATTTACATACATATGAACTTGTGATTTCAATCATTAAAATCATTCATTATACATGTAATAACAAGTGAGACACATTAGATTAAATATGAGTGAGCAAATCAATCAGTTGAGTCTCATTCATTTTCTTTTAATCTTGTGATTTCAATTCACTATATCATTTAATATGGATGTAATAACAAGTTAAGCACATTGAATTAAATATGTGCGATCAAAAGAATCACTTAAATTCCACTCGTAATGATAGTAACTTGTGATTTCCATTCCTTAAATCCTTCGCTATAGATGTAACAAGAAGTTAAACTCGTTGGATTATTTAAAAGAGATCAAACAAATTGTGATTTCAATCATTTAAATCATTCATTATCAATGTAACAACAAGTGAGACACATTAGATTAAATATAAGTGAGCAAACGAATCACTTGATTCTCATTCATTTTCTTTTAAGCTTGTGATTTCAGTCTACTAAATGATTCAATATGGATGTAACAACAAGTTAGGCACATTCAATTAAATATGCGTCATCAAAAGCATCACTTAAACCAACTCGCATTGATAGGAACTTGTGATTTCATCTCTTAAATTGTTCCCTATGTATGTAACAAGAAGTTAAGCTCATTGCATTAGATACAAGGGATTAAACAAATGCATTGGTCTCATTTCTACCATGTAAACTAGTGATTTTAGTCATTTTAATCATTCATTATAGACATTGTAACAAGCGAAACATATTACATTAACTATAAGTGATCAAGTGAATGAGTTGAATCTCCTTCATTTTCATACAAACTTGTGATTTCAGTTCACTAAATCAGTCAATGTGAATGTAACAATAAGTTAACCACTTTCAATTAAATATGTGTGATCAAATGAATCAACTCATTAGATATGTAACTACAAGTTTAACTCATTGGATTAACTGCAATGGATCAAACTAATACTTAGATCTCATTTGTATCTATATGAACTTGTGATCGCAATCATTTAAATCATTCATTTTAGATGTAATAACAAGTGAAACACCTTATATTTATTGTGATTGCACAATTGAATGACTTGAATCTCATTCATTTTCGTTTAAAATTGTGATTTCAATGTACTAAATCATTAATATGGATTAACAACGTCTTATCCACATTCAATTTAATATGCATGATCAAATGATCAATAAAATCTCACTATTATTGATACAAACTTAGGATTTCTTTCCCATAGATCATTCACTATTGATGTAGCCACAAGTTCAACCGATTGGATTAACTACAAGGATCGAACTAATGCATAGATCCCACTTATATACATATGAACTTGTGATTTGAATCAATTAAATAATTCATTATAGATGTAATAACAAGTGAGACACATTAGATTAAATATCGATGAGCAAATCAATCACTTGAATCTCATTAATTTTCTTTTAAACTTGTGATTACAATCGACTAAATAATTCAATAAGGATGTTACAACAAGTAAAAAAAAAAAAATTAAATATGCGTGATCAAAAGAAACACTAAATCCCACTCGTATTGAGGGAACTTGCGATTTCAATCCCTCAAATCGTTCGCCATAGATGTAACATGAAGTTAAACTCATTAGATTGGATACAAGGGATCGAACAAATGCATTGGTTCCTTTTGTATCCATATAAACTAGTGATTTTAATCTTTTAAACCATTCATTACAGACTTTATAACAAACGAAACATATTAGATTAACTACAAGAGATCATTTGAATGAGTTGAATCTCATTCATTTTCATACGAACCATTCAATGTGAATGCATCAACAAGTTAACCACTTTCAATAAATATGGTGATCAAATGAATGAATAAATCTCTCGGGCATTGATACGAACTTATGATTTAAATCTCTTAGATCAATAATTAGATATGTAACTACAAGTTCAACTCATAGATTAACTGCAAGGATCAAACAATGCATAGATCCCATTTGTACCACGTGAACTTGTGATTGCACAACTTAAATCATCATTATAGATGCAATAACAAGTGAAACACATTATATTTAGTGTGATTGAGCAAATGAATAACCTGAATCTCATTCAATTTCATTTTAAACTTGTGATTCAATCCACTACATCATTTAATATGTATTAAAAAATGTTAACACACATTTAATTTAATATGTGTGATCAAATGAATGAATTAAATCCCACTATTATTGACACAAACTTGTGATTTCTTTTCCTTAGATCATTCATCATAGATGATGTAACAACAAGTTCAACTAATTGGATAACTACAAGGGGTGTAACTAAGGTAATGATCCCATTTACATACATATGAACTTGTGATTCAATCATTAAAATCATTCATTATACATGTAATAACAAGTGAGACACATTAGATTAAATATGAGTGAGCAAATCAATCAGTTGAGTCTCATTCATTTTCTTTTAATCTGTGATTTCAATTCACTATATCATTTAATATGGATGTAATAACAATTAAGCACATTGAATTAAATATGTGCGATCAAAAGAATCACTTAAATTCCACTCGTAATGATAGTAACTTGTGATTTCCATTCCTTAAATCCTTCGCTATAGATGTAACAAGAAGTTAAACTCGTTGGATTACTTAAAAGAGATCAAACAAATTGTGATTTCAATCATTTAAATCATTCATTATCATGTAACAACAAGTGAGACACATTAGATTAGATATAAGTGAGCAAACGAATCAACTTGATTCTCATTCATTCTTTTAAGCTTGTGATTTCAGTCTACTAAATGATTCAATATGGATGTAACAACAAGTTAGGCACAATCAATTAAATATGCGTCATCAAAAGCATCACTTAAACCAACACGCATTGATAGGAACTTGTGATTTCATCTCTTAAATTGTTCCTATGTATGTAACAAGAAGTTAAGCTCATGGCATTAGATACAAGGGATTAAACAAATGCATTGGTCTCATTTCTACCCATGTAAATTAGTGATTTTTAGTCATTTTAATCATTCATTAGAGACATTGTAACAAGCGAAACATATTACATTAACTATAAGAGATCAAGTGAATGAGTTGAATCTCATTCATTTTCATACGAACCATTCAATGTGAATGCATCAACAAGTTAACCACTTTCAATTGAATATGTGTGATCAAATGAATGAATTAATCTCTCGGGCATTGATACAAACTTATGATTTAAATCTCTTAGGTCAATAATTAGATATTAACTACAAGTTCAACTCATTAGATTAACTGCAAGAGATCAAACTAATGCATAGATCCATTTGCATCCACGTGAATTATGATTGCAATCACTTAAATCATTCATTATAGATGCAATAACAAGTGAAACACATTATATTAGTGGTTGAGCAAATGAATAACCGAATCTCATTCAATTTCATTTAAACTTGTGATTTCAATCGCCTACATCATTTTAAATGTATTAATAAAATGTTATACACATTTAATTTATAGTGTGATCAAATGAATGAATTAAATCCCACTATTATTGACACAAACTTGTGATTTCTTTTCCTTCGATCATTCATCATAGATGATGTAACAACAAGTTCAACTAATTAGATAACTACAAGGGGTGTAAACTAAGGTAATGATCCCATTTACATCCATATGAACTTGTGATTTCAATCATTAAAATCATTAATTATACATATAATAACAAGTGAGACACATTAGATTAAATATGAGTGAGCAAATCAGTCAGTTGATCTCATTCATTTTCTTTTAATCTTGTGATTTCAATTCACTATATCATTTAATATGGATGTAATAAAAGTTAAGCACATTGAATTATATATGTGCGATCAAAAGAATCACTTAAATTCCACTCGTAATGATAGTAACTTGTGATTCCAATCCTTAAATCCTTCGCTATAGGTGTAACAAGAAGTTAAACTCGTTGCATTACTTTAAAGAGATCAAACAAATTGTGATTTCAATCATTTAAATCATTCATTATCAATGTAACAACAAGTGAGACACATTAGATTAGATATAAGTGAGCAAACGAATCACTTGATTCTCATTCATTTTCTTTTAAGCTTGTGATTTCAGTCTGCTAAATGATTCAATATGAATGTAACAACAAGTTAGGCACAATCAATTAAATATGCGTCATCAAAAGCATCACTTAAACCAACTCGCATTGATAGGAACTAGTGATATCATCTCTTAAATTGTTCCCTATGTATGTAACAAGAAGTTAAGCTCATTGCATTAGATACAAGGGATTAAACAAATGCATTGGTCTCATTTCTACCGATGTAAACTAGTGATTTTAGTCATTTTAATCATTCATTATAGACATTGTAACAAGCGAAACATATTACATTAACTATAAGTGATCAAGTGAATGAGTTGAATCTCCTTCATTTTCATACGAACCATTCAATGTGAATGCATCAACAAGTTAACCACTTTCAATTAAATATGTGTGATCAAATGAATGAATTAAATCTCTCGGGCATTGATACAAACTTATGATTTAAATCTCTTAGATCAATAATTAGATATGTAATTACAAGTCCAACTCATTAGATTAACTGCAATAGATCAAACTAATGCATAGATCCCATTTGTATCCACGTGAACTTGTGATTGCAATCACTTAAATCATTCATTATAGATGCAATAACAAGTGAAACACATTATATTTAGTGTGATTGAGCAAATGAATATCCTAATCTCATTCAATTTCATTTAAACTTGTGATTTCAATCCACTACATCATTTTAATATGTATTAATAAAATGTTATACACATTTAATTTAATATGTGTGATCAAATGAATGAATTAAATCCCACTATTATTGACACAAACTTGTGATTTATTTTCCTTAGATCATTCATCATAGATGATGTAACAACAAGTTCAACTAATTGGATTAACTACAATGGGTGTAACTAAGGTAATGATCCCATTTACATACATATGAACTTGTGATTTCAATCATTAAAATCATTCATTATACATGTAATAACAAGTGAGACACATTAGATTAAATATGAGTGTGCAAATCAATCAGTTGAGTCTCATTCATTTTCTTTTAATCTTGTGATTTCAATTCACTATATCATTTAATATAGATGTAATAACAATTTAAGCACATTGAATTAAATATGTGCGATCAAAAGAATCACTTAAATTCCACTCGTAATGATAGTAACTTGTGATTTCCATTCCTTAAATCCTTCGCTATAGATGTAACAAGAAGTTAAACTCGTTGGATTATTTAAAAGAGATCAAACAAATTGTATTTCAATCATTTAAATCATTCATTATCAATGTAACAACAAGTGAGACACATTAGATTAAATATAAGTGAGCAAACGAACACTTGATTCTCATTCATTTTCTTTTAAGCTTGTGATTTCAGTCTACTAAATGATTCAATATGGATGTAACAACAAGTTAGGCACATTCAATTAAATATGCGTCATCAAAAGCATCACTTAAACCAACTCGCATTGATAGGAACTTGTGATTTCATCTCTTAAATTGTTCCCTATGTATGTAACAAGAAGTTAAGCTCATTGCATTAGATACAAGGATTAAACAAATGCATTGGTCTCATTTACCCATGTAAACTAGTGATTTTAGTCATTTTAATCATTCATTATAGACATTGTAACAAGCGAAACATATTACATTAACTATAAGTGATCAAGTGAATGAGTTGAATCTCCTTCATTTCATACAAACTTGTGATTTCAGTTCACTAAATCAGTCAATGTGAATGTAACATAAGTTAACCACTTTCAATTAAATATGTGAGATCAAATGAATCAACTCATTAGATATGTAACTACAAGTTTAACTCATTGGATTAACTGCAATGGATCAAACTAATACTTAGATCTCATTTCTATCTATATGAACTTGTGATCGCAATCATTTAAATCATTCATTTTAGATGTAATAACAATGAAACACCTTATATTTATTGTGATTGCACAATTGAATGACTTGAATCTCATTCATTTTCGTTTAAAATTGTGATTTCAATGTACTAAATCATTAAATATGGATTAACAACGTCTTATCCACATTCAATTTAATATGCATGATCAAATGAATCAATAAAATCTCACTATTATTGATACAAACTTAGGATTTCTTTCCCATAGATCATTCACTATTGATGTAGCCACAAGTTCAACCGATTGATTAACTACAAGGGATCGAACTAATGCATAGATCCCACTTATATACATATGAACTTGTGATTTGAATCAATTAATAATTCATTATAGATGTAATAACAAGTAGACACATTAGATTAAACATCGATGAGCAAATCAATCACTTAATCTCATTAATTTTCTTTTAAACTTGTGATTACAATCGACTAAATAATTCAATAAGATGTTACAACAAGTAAAAAAAAAAAAATTAAATATGCGTGATCAAAAGAAACACTAAATCCCACTCGTATTGAGGGAACTTGCGATTTCAATCCCTCAAATCGTCGCCATATAATGTTAACATGAAGTTAAACTCATTAGATTGGATACAAGGGATCGAACAAATGCATTGGTTCCTTTGTATCCATATAAACTAGTGATTTTAATCTTTTAAACCATTCATTACAGACTTTATAACAAACGAAACATATTAGATTAACTACAAGAGATCATTTGAATGAGTTGAATCTCATTCATTTTCATACGAACCATTCAATGTGAATGCATCAACAAGTTAACCACTTTCAATTAAATATGTTGATCAAAATGAATGAATTAATCTCTCGGGCATTGATACGAACTTATGATTTAAATCTTAGATCAATAATTAGATATGTAACTACAAGTTCAACTCATTAGATTAACTGCAAGGATCAAACTAAATCATAGATCCATTTGTATCCACGTGAACTTGTGATTGCAATCACTAAATCATTCATTATAGATGCAATAACAAGTGAAACACATTATATTTATGTGATTGAGCAAATAATAACCTGAATCTCATTCAATTTCATTTAAACTTGTGATTTCAATCCACTACATCATTTTAATATGTATTATAAAATTTATAACACATTTAATTTAATATGTGTGATCAAATGAATGAATTAAATCCCACTATTATGACACAAACTTGTGATTTCTTTCCTTAGATCATTCATCATAGATGATGTAACAACAAGTTCAACTAATTGGATTAACTACAAGGGGTGTAACTAAGGTAATGATCCATTTACATACATATGAACTTGTGATTTCAATCATTAAAATCATTCATTATACATGTAATAACAAGTGAGACACATTAGATTAAATATGAGTGAGCAAATCAATCAGTTGAGTCTCATTCATTTTCTTTTAATCTTGTGATTTCAATTCACTATATCATTTAAATGGATGTAATAACAATTTA
Organism: Nymphaea colorata; assembly: GCF_008831285.2. NCBI lineage: Eukaryota > Viridiplantae > Streptophyta > Magnoliopsida > Nymphaeales > Nymphaeaceae > Nymphaea > Nymphaea colorata. The sequence continues at coordinate 10,283 of NW_022205157.1, forward strand.
AGCACATTGAATTAAATATGTGCGATCAAAAGAATCACTTAAATTCCACTCGTAATGATAGTAACTTGTGATTTCCATTCTTAAATCCTTCGCTATAGATGTAACAAGAAGTTAAACTCGTTGGATTATTAAAAGAATCAAACAAATTGTTGATTTCAATCATTTAAATCATCATTATCAATGTAACAACAAGTGAGACACATTAGATTAAGATATAAGTGAGCAAACGAATCATATATTCATCATTTTTTTTAAGCTTGTGATTTCAGTCTACTAAATGATTCAATATGGATGTAACAACAAGTTAGCACAATCAATTAAATATGCGTCATCAAAACATCACTTAAACCAACGCATTGATAGGAACTTGTGATTTCATCTCTTAAATTGTTCCCTATGTATGTAACAAGAAGTTTAAGCTCATGGCATTAGATACAAGGGATTAAACAAATGCATTGGTCTCATTTCTACCCATGTAAATTAGTGATTTTAGTCTTTTAATCATTCATTAGAGACATGTAACAAGCGAAACATATTACATTAACTATAAGAGATCAAGTGAATGAGTTGAATCTCATTCATTTTATACGAACCATTCAATGTGAATTTCAGTTCACTAAATCAGTCAATGTGAATGTAACAATAAGTTAACCACTTTCAATTAAATATGTGTGATCAAATGAATCAACTCATTAGATATGTAACTACAAGTTTAACTCACTGGATTAACTGCAATGGATCAAACTAATACTTAGATCTCATTTGTATCTATATGAACTTGTGATCGCAATCATTTAAATCATTCATTTTAGATGTAATAACAAGTGAAACACCTTATATTTATTGTGATTGCACAATTGAATGACTTGAATCTCATTCATTTTCGTTTAAAATTGTGATTTCAATGTACTAAATCATTTAATATGGATTAACAACGTCTTATCCACATTCAAGTTAATATGCATGATCAAATGAATCAATAAAATCTCACTATTATTGATACAAACTTAGGATTTCTTTCCCATAGATCATTCACTATTGATGTAGCCACAAGTTCAACCGATTGGATTAACTACAAGGGATCGAACTAATGCATAGATCCCACTTATATACATATGAACTTGTGATTTGAATCAATTAAATAATTCATTATAGATGTAATAACAAGTAAGACACATTAGATTAAATATCGATGAGCAAATCAATCACTTGAATCTCATTAATTTTCTTTTAAACTTGTGATTACAATCGACTAAATAATTCAATAAGGATGTTACAACAAGTAAAAAAAAAATCAATTAAATATGCGTGATCAAAAGAAACACTTAAATCCCACTCGTATTGAGGGAACTTGCGATTTCAATCCCTCAAATCGTTCGCCATAGATGTAACATGAAGTTAAACTCATTAGATTGGATACAAGGGATCGAACAAATGCATTGGTTCCTTTTGTATCCATATAAACTAGTGATTTTAATCTTTTAAACCATTCATTACAGACTTTATAACAAACGAAACATATTAGATTAACTACAAGAGATCATTTGAATGAGTTGAATCTCATTCATTTTCATACGAACCATTCAATGTGAATGCATCAACAAGTTAACCACTTTCAATTAAATATGTGTGATCAAATGAATGAATTAAATCTCTCGGGCATTGATACGAACTTATGATTTAAATCTATTCGATCAATATAATTAGATATGTAACTACAAGTTCAACTCATTAGATTAACTGCAAGGGATCAAACTAATGCATAGATCCCATTTGTATCCACGTGAACTTGTGATTGCAATCACTTAAATCATTCATTATAGATGCAATAACAAGTGAAACACATTATATTTAGTGTGATTGAGCAAATGAATAACCTGAATCTCATTCAATTTCATTTAAACTTGTGATTTCAATCCACTACATCATTTTAATATGTATTAATAAAATGTTATACACATTTAATTTAATATGTGTGATCAAATGAATGAATTAAATCCCACTATTATTGACACAAACTTGTGATTTCTTTTCCTTAGATCATTCATCATAGATGATGTAACAACAAGTTCAACTAATTGGATTAACTACAAGGGTGTAACTAAGGTAATGATCCCATTTACATACATATGAACTTGTGATTTCAATCATTAAAATCATTCATTATACATGTAATAACAAGTGAGACACATTAGATTAAATATGAGTGAGCAAATCAATCAGTTGAGTCTCATTCATTTTCTTTTAATCTTGTGATTTCAATTCACTATATCATTTAATATGGATGTAATAACAAGTTAAGCACATTGAATTAAATATGTGCGATCAAAAGAATCACTTAAATTCCACTCGTAATGATAGTAACTTGTGATTTCCATTCCTTAAATCCTTCGCTATAGATGTAACAAGAAGTTAAACTCGTTGGATTATTTAAAAGAGATCAAACAAATTGTGATTTCAATCATTTAAATCATTCATTATCGATGTAACAACAAGTGAGACACATTAGATTAAATATAAGTGAGCAAACGAACACTTGATTCTCATTCATTTTCTTTTAAGCTTGTGATTTCAGTCTACTAAATGATTCAATATGGATGTAACAACAAGTTAGGCACATTCAATTAAATATGCGTCATCAAAAGCATCACTTAAACCAACTCGCATTGATAGGAACTTGTGATTTCATCTCTTAAATTGTTCCCTATGTATGTAACAAGAAGTTAAGCTCATTGCATTAGATACAAGGGATTAAACAAATGCATTGGTCTCATTTCTACCATGTAAACTAGTGATTTTAGTCATTTTAATCATTCATTATAGACATTGTAACAAGCGAAACATATTACATTAACTATAAGTGATCAAGTGAATGAGTTGAATCTCCTTCATTTTCATACAAACTTGTGATTTCAGTTCACTAAATCAGTCAATGTGAATGTAACAATAAGTTAACCACTTTCAATTAAATATGTGTGATCAAATGAATCAACTCATTAGATATGTAACTACAAGTTTAACTCACTGGATTAACTGCAATGGATCAAACTAATACTTAGATCTCATTTGTATCTATATGAACTTGTGATCGCAATCATTTAAATCATTCATTTTAGATGTAATAACAAGTGAAACACCTTATATTTATTGTGATTGCACAATTGAATGACTTGAATCTCATTCATTTTCGTTTAAAATTGTGATTTCAATGTACTAAATCATTTAATATGGATTAACAACGTCTTATCCACATTCAATTAATATGCATGATCAAATGAATCAATAAAATCCACTATTATTGATACAAACTTAGGATTTCTTTCCCATAGATCATTCACTATTGATGTAGCCACAAGTTCAACCGATTGGATTAACTACAAGGGATCGAACTAATGCATAGATCCCACTTATATACATATGAACTTGTGATTTGAATCAATTAAATAATTCATTATATGTAATAACAAGTAAGACACATTAGATTAAATATCGATGAGCAAATCAATCACTTGAATCTCATTAATTTTCTTTTAAACTTGTGATTACAATCGACTAAATAATTCAATAAGGATGTTACAACAAGTAAAAAAAAATCAATTAAATATGCGTGATCAAAAGAAACACTTAAATCCCACTCGTATTGAGGGAACTTGCGATTTCAATCCCTCAAATCGTTCGCCATAGATGTAACATGAAGTTAAACTCATTAGATTGGATACAAGGGATCGAACAAATGCATTGGTTCCTTTTGTATCCATATAAACTAGTGATTTTAATCTTTTAAACCATTCATTACAGACTTTATAACAAACGAAACATATTAGATTAACTACAAGAGATCATTTGAATGAGTTGAATCTCATTCATTTTCATACGAACCATTCAATGTGAATGCATCAACAAGTTAACCACTTTCAATTAAATATGTGTGATCAAATGAATGAATTAAATCTCTCGGGCATTGATACGAACTTATGATTTAAATCTATTCGATCATCAATAATTAGATATGTAACTACAAGTTCAACTCATTAGATTAACTGCAAGGGATCAAACTAATGCATAGATCCCATTTGTATCCACGTGAACTTGTGATTGCAATCACTTAAATCATTCATTATAGATGCAACAACAAGTGAAACACATTATATTTAGTGTGATTGAGCAAATGAATAACCTGAATCTCATTCAATTTCATTTAAACTTGTGATTTCAATCCACTACATCATTTTAATATGTATTAATAAAATGTTATACACATTTAATTTAATATGTGTGATCAAATGAATGAATTAAATCCCACTATTATTGACACAAACTTGTGATTTCTTTTCCTTAGATCATTCATCATAGATGATGTAACAACAAGTTCAACTAATTGGATTAACTACAAGGGGTGTAACTAAGGTAATGATCCCATTTACATACATATGAACTTGTGATTTCAATCATTAAAATCATTCATTATACATGTAATAACAAGTGAGACACATTAGATTAAATATGAGTGAGCAAATCAATCAGTTGAGTCTCATTCATTTTCTTTTAATCTTGTGATTTCAATTCACTATATCATTTAATATGGATGTAATAACAAGTTAAGCACATTAATTAATTAAATATGTGCGATCAAAAGAATCACTTAAATTCCACT
>NW_022205158.1:0-35528 GCF_008831285.2 Nymphaea colorata
TGCAGATCAAAGACGAGGGTCGATGGAATTTTGAGCGGGCAACCAAGTCCTTGTGAAGCTTTACGCAGACTGGGCAGGCATCTTTCATGGGCGATGCGAGCACAGGATCAGAAAGTATGAAGGGCCATTTACTGTGGTCAAGAGGATGGGGAAGCTGGCGTACAAGTTAGATCTTCGCTAGACTTCAAGGGGCATCTTGTGTTCCACATCCGCAACCTTCAGCCCTTCTATGCCGATGCTGAAGACCCGGAGAGAAGACAGCCATGGTGAGAACCAATCTTGCAACGAGCTCCTTCGACCCGGAGGACCACCAATTGACAGTTGGACCAATCCTTCGGCACAAAATCAACTACGTGGCGAACCGAAGTGATACTTGGTAAGGTGGGTAGATGAAGACCAGCAACAATGGAGTATGGCTTCCGTTTTGAAGTGAAGTCATCCAGAAGATGTTAGGGTCAACCATGAAGCTGCTAGCGCAGAGGACGGCGCTGTTTGAAGGGGGGAGCCTGTTCCGCTGCGTCTAAAGTATGTACAGTCCTTTGCTTTGCAAATGTACTTTCTTTGCTTATGTTGAGTCATGGTGTAAGCTTAGTGTTCACTTGTGTCGGAGTACCCTCCCAAAACGGCCCCAAGTGTAATATTGGGATTCCTTGTTTTGGATGGTCGCCATGGGAATTCTATAAGCGGCTTCTTCCATCCTATGTAAGTAAAGTTAAAAGCTTACTTGCTTCCCTCGTGATGTACTCATCTTGTTAAAGTGAATATATTGCGAGTTTTCTTTCCAGACTCTTGTGTATTTTGTGTCTTTGTTTTTGAAGAATCGTTCAAGTAATCTGTGCTCACTTGAATGAAGCGAAGGCTTGTGTCTTACTGGTCAGAGTTTGCCACGCCGTGCGGTCCGAAGAAGTCAGCCCGTGACACTGCATGCCAAGGCAATTATAAATTTGAGCAAAACAGAGGCAAATGAATGATTCCTTTTACTGAAGTTGTAGATCCATTTGCCATTTGTATTTGTGTTTTAGTGATCTTTTACTTGGATCGGCCCTTTGCAAGTCTAAGTGATGACAATTTCTTTCATACATGGTTATGGTTATGTATCTTCTAGTGAAAGATTTGGGATCATTCCAATGAAGTCTTCTTTGCTAATGCACGTTTTAATTTCCACCATTTATTGCAAACCTTCTGAAAAGAGATTTTTAGCTATCATGAAGACTTTCTGGCTGTCGGATTGGTTCCTCACTTCTTCTATACTGCTTGTTCTCTATTTCCTTTTGTTTTTCCATTACTCTTTAGTTTCATTTAATACAAGCTCTCTCTCTCTCTCTCTCTCTCTCTCTCTCTCTCTCTCTCTCTCTCTCTCTCTCTTCTCTCTCCTGTGTGTGCTATGAATATATATATTTATATATATAAGATCATAAAAAAACATACCACTTAGGTAAGGAAATGAAGCCAGGCCTATTAATTTTTTTTTTCGTAATTTAGCAGTATCTTCAAATATATTTGTTGATAAACATACATTAAGTTGGTTATTATTTATTTTATTAATATACCATAATAATTAAAAAAGAAATGGCTCTTATAACATTAAAATTTTAATAATAGAAAAAAACACTTCTTTTTATAAAAGTAATTTGAACTTGAACATTATTTAGATTAAATTAGTGTTTATAATGAACAAATTAGGAGATTCACATTTCGTTCAAAACACTTTTTAACACAAATATAAGAGATCTGTTGGTTTTTCTTTGTGGCAGAAGTAGTGCGGGGTGTGAGTGCATATATATATATATATAATTTTCAATGACATTGCTATCTCTTGTATAAGGACCACGGTGTAGGTACTGTGAATAGCATTAAAATAGGGAAGGGGAATTTGGTAGATCAAACCAAGGCATCTTTCGGATGTGGTCTCATTAGCATATCAGTCTTCTATATGCTTTTGTAGTGATGCTGATCTGTTTCGAAGTAGATGATATTTCTGAGGGACTTCCTACATAAAAAAGGACCAAAAGTTGTGGAAACTCATTCTTCTGCTTGAAGAGTCATATTTAGCACTTGTTGAATCATAGCAAAAAGACAGTCAATTGCCTCTGATGTAACATATTTTGATTTTTCTTGTTGTCATGGTATTCATAATTCATGTTCTTCCATAGCCACCATATTGCCATGGGAACATAATCTTCCAACTTCACATAAGTATTTTGATTCAAGCCTTTTTATTCCACCTCCACGTCTGCGTCTCAGCCACCAAGTCTGGAACTGTAATATCAACGATGATAGAACTGTCATATCATGTAAACTAATGGTTCCTATTCAACAGAGTGGTTCCTCTCTTTTTTGACTTGCCTACCACCGAAAGTGAAAATGTGGTCGAAGAAAGAAACAAAGAAACAGCTCCATGCCATTTGAGTTCTCTTGCATGTATAGAGATAGAGAGAGAGAGGAAAAGAGGAAGAGCATTTTAAATAGTCGTCCGCACTGGCGAGTGGGAGAGAGAGATGAGCTTACGGGTGTCCTCAAGTAATTTTGTAGGAAATAATTAGTTTTAAAGAAATGAAACATGGATTAAACAATGCACCAACCTGTTAAGCCCAAAGAAAAAGACACAAAAATACAATTGGCCTCATAGATGGCTCATTTTTTGAAATTATTGGATTGTACAAAAGGGTAAATTGATATGGTAGAAACTTTTGGTAAAATGGATTTAGGTTAAGGATTCATGACTTACCCATTGAGTGACTTTGGCACCAGATATTTCCAAAATGAGTACTACCATGTCCAGATTCAATAGATATGTTGTTATACCAGGCTTCCTTCTCCTTTTAAGGGAAGGTCTATGGTAAAGAAAATTCAATGGCATTTTGGTCCTCCTTTTGAAATTGTAAACAAAAGCAAGACCTAGAAACGAAATGTTTTTTCTTTCTTTGTCCATCCTTTCCTCACTTTTCTCCTTTCCCTTTCCATTCTAGCCATCATCCAAAGCATTTGGATGATGAATTTTTGCCAACCAAACATATTTTTCACAAATGTGGACTAGTGTGTGGGCCTCTTTAAAGTAGTTTTTTTGTGGGATGGAGGCCACAAGGGTTATACCCATCTGATGGAGGCGACTCACAAAAATCAGTACCGCCTTTAAAAGGTGACCATAAGTCCCATAACACGTGTTGAGAGCAGCTAGCAGGAGTAGAGGCAGGTATAGGTTAAGTGTCGCTATACTGATGCATAATTTTTTTTGTACGTCAATATGGTTAATGATTAAAATAACTTTAATTCACATTAAAAAAATTATAAAGACAAAATTGAAAAAAGAAAAAAGTAAAAAGACTAACGAGAATATTTTTAGTAAATTACTAAAATATTCTTCTCTCCTTTGATGGACACATAACTTTCTATTGTTAAGTATTGGTAATTACATAAACTTTTAAAGCATTTTATTTTTATATTAATATTTTTGAACAAATTTTCTCATTCTTTAAAAGTTGAAAAATTTATACCTAGTGTCCTTTATCTAGAATTTTGATCTTCTGTCTGGGCTCCTAACCCCCTATGCTGAAGATGATTGAATAAAGCAGTTAAGTGGGATTGCTGCTGGCTGCCCGTCGGTCTGATATGTAGACCAGCAAGCGCGAAATATTGCAGATAAAACTTTCTCTTAATTTGTTCACTCATTTACATGGAAGTCAAGGTTGGCACCTTCTTGACTTTGTGCTTCATCACATCTTGCCAAGGTCAGCTTGTTCTTTCAACATCAACCGTGAGTGAAAGCTGACCACCGTCCGAAACCCAGAGCCATGTGTAGGGGCCAGCTGCAATCATAAAGGCCATGGAGGCTCAATTGTCGGTAAATGATCACCATGAGCCAGACCCGACTAACATTCAGTCGACCTTATTTTTTGTGTTAAGACTGAACCAATTAAAAAAATAAGAACACTCTATAGAGATCTTCCCTAGCATCGGGTGAGCAAGAGGGGAATTTCATACTATCGCTCAACAAGATGGCCGAAACCTTAGCCTTAGCTCCATTTCCCTAGAACCTATTCTGTATCAGGTGTCCCACAATTGCAGGTTCATTCAAGTTCAACAGAATCAGTTTCTATGATAGTAAATCCTAAAAAAAATGTACTTGTTTCAGCATGGGTAATAATTGTGCAAAGGTCATCTGTAGACAAAGATAATGTCTGTTCCTTGTAGGGTCAGGTTAGACATCTTCCCAGATAGAAAGCACAATAGAAGCATCAAACAAAGCAATGCTAGAGGGAATATATAAATATATATATATGTGTGTGTGTGTGTGTGTGTGTGTGTGTGTGTTGAAATCACAGCTGTTTCTATGCTCGGATGGTCATTTTGTGTGGTTAAAAACTGCCATAAAAGTTGTATTCCATCATTGAAAACCATGGTCAAGCAATTGATCATTGCATATGCATCTTTTGCAACGGTTTTTATCAACACCAAACAAAAAAATAACCATCCAGCCATAGAGGTTCGTCTTAATTGGACACAAAGGCCAGTTCAAAGAGAAAAAAATAAGCCAACATTTATTTGAATCCCTTGAATATTCAGAAATGATCTCGCCAATCCATTGTTAATCACCCATTTTAATCGTTAAACATGTTTAAAGTATGATGACTCCTCTATTTTCCAGTCAACCTTCTAGAATAGATTGATCATATGAATTACATTATTATACAAGAATTTGTTTTAGGCACTGGAAAACTATATATTTTAAAGTTAGAACATGATAACAACTCAACTTGATTGCAAGATAATCTAAGCAAGGTTATAATCAATCACCAAAATTTGGAGTTCATCACTAACTTATGGAGTTTGGTGCATGTTGGATGGAGAGTATATGCTTCATGCCTTCAAACTAATTAGAGTCCAAAAATCACCAAAATGGTTTTCAGCGAGAGAACAAGCTAAAGAAAAATAGAACCCTAAAGGGGTAATGGCAAATCCAAAAATTTCTGGCTATGTGGCAGTATTAGTTTAATTTTCAACTTTAAGGTATATAAAAAGTTTTGAAAACTAGTATCAATGACTAGTAAGGGAAATTGCTTACAATATCCGCAATGTCACTCCAATATTGTTAAAGAGTCGTTTGATAGCAGGGACACTCATAAAATTTTCAAAATAAGAACAACCCCTAAGTAGGTAGACAGAAAGGGGATGCTTAGCAGAAGTCTAACCGAGCGCAAGTGATTTGGTGCTACATTTCTATACTGCAACTGGAGTGGAAGCACTATACTAGTTGATAGATATTTGGCCCCACTCACAGGCATCGACGCAGCCGTGGGCTTGAGGGTAAGGGGAAAGAGGGAGCTTCTGGCTTTCACTAAGATTGTGGGGTGACCTTCTGCTCATCTAAAATTAGAGTCCTACATACGTTATGTTATTTTTTAGGAAAGGGGTCGGCACAAGTTTATTTGTAAAATATTAAACTTTGCCAATTGTTATTTCATCATTCAAGCGAACAACTAGGTACGATTCAAATACGTTGATTCAAACCAATTTTCACAGACAAAATGAAAAAAATATATTATAAAATAGATGAAAAGAAATCCCCAAATTATGAATAACAGCACACAAACAATAATATATAGAAGCAAAAAAGAGAAGGAGAATGATGTCAAAACATGATTACACGCTATTATAGATAGCCTGGCCTGAGAGAATGGCCACGAACAAACAAACGGTCGACCGTTCTTTTCGGGGGTGTTGATGGTTTGGAATTTTGGTTTAAGAATGAAATGCAAGTCCAACTTCAACTCAAACATGAAACCTTTTACAGTCTTGAGAGTGGTTAAACATCACTCAATGCAAGACTTTGATAATATAAAATATTGTTAGTAGCCATGTAACGCCAGCCAATTACTGGCCATATTCAGATTCACCCACTTAACGGTTGAGAGAAAGATGAAGAAAAAAAAAGTATAAACTAATACTAGATGACAAAAACACCCATTACTTTTTTCTTTAGTTTTCTCTCGTCCATTCAATATAATGAATCAAATAGTCCTTATGAACGAGTAGAGTAATTGAATAATCAGACTGCTTTTTTTTGCACCAACTGAATGTACACAGGGCTAAGGTCCAGCCATGAAAAAATTCCAACACGTAGAAATGAATTGTTTATCATAGGAACAAAAGTTCTAGATTTTTGTCACCTATAAGTAAGGGTTTTATTTGGTCATAATTGTGTGTTTCTGGTTATTGCACGTTCAACTCTTTCCCTCCCCCCCTTGTGGATCTAAAAGTTAGAATTTTAGAAATGTCACGTTTTGTATATCTTTCATTATCTTTTCTCTTAGTCTGACCACATTTGATCGTTTTGAGGTTTTTTTCTGTGTGAAAATGACAAGTCTTATAATAATGCCATGTTAATTCTTTTCAAATACGAGGTTGATGTTTTATTTTATTTTACTTCAAAGGTGGTGTTGCAAGGAACAATAGAGGGCATCTTAGATTATCTTGAAAGGGCAGTGCGGATACATATAAGGTAGTTTGGTGGTATTTGCTACACTTTTTTTACACACGAGTCCTAATTTTACATTTGGTTTCTTCAGAGTTATCAAAGACTCAAAGGTGACATATTATTTGAAGTGATAATGTCGTACACATTTACATTAGTTCTCTATTTCTTTATGTATTACATATAGCTATTTATCTACGTACTTATATCTATCTTTTAATGCATGTTTATTTATATTTTTATACACAAGCTGTCTTGCATATGCAATGGTGGTCATCCTCCATAATGTCTCTACCATCTTTTACGAGTCACTTTTCTAATAGTGTGTCTTGTAAGTAATAGCTAAGTCAAAGAGAATATCAGTGTTTTTAGTAGGTGCAGCTACAAAGCATTCTACATTTGAAGTATGCATTTGTACCATAGCTTCTGCTCGTTTTGTTTTGGATATTCTTTTGTTGATTAATTCCTCTGGGTCTTTGAAAATGGGTGAAGTAGATTATGGCTAACCTATGTAATCTTATAACTCTCTCTAACGATCTATATTCAGCCATTCAATATGGTTTCAAATCTGATATTTGGTCTCTTCTCTTTCTCATTTTTTCCATGATGGCCAATATTTTTGTATGATAATTGTACTAATTTATTTAGTATAAGTTTTGGATATGGTTTGCAAATTGCTTATATGAGATGGCTGCTCATCACCCAGCATTCAAAGCTTTTGTAAGACCTACTTTCTTTGATCCATTCCACATACTTTGTATTTATGAATATATTTATTTGGAAATCGATACAATCTACTTATTTATGAAGAATTTTATGACTTTGTAGTTTTTGATACGCCACCGTATGCTGAACAACTTCAAGGCCTTCCTCCTGCAACACATGGGTAAGATGATTATTCAGTCTCATTACTATGTAGCACTGGTATGGATGTAAGAATTCCTCTTTGCTAATGTCCGTGCCCTAATTGCTGGTCATGGAGCGTCCAAGATCTTTTGGGCTTATAGCCTTTATACTGTCTATTGCCTTCTTGCTATTTTTAGTAACCTTACTTGGTCTACTTAATCCTTTCTCTCGATCTTATCTTGGTATATATTCTATTGGGTTAATGTTGATTTTATTTCTAGAATGTTGTGACAGGTGGCCAATTTACTCAACAAGTAGAATGTATTGGTGAAATTATAAATATAATTCTTAAGAATGATGGCACACCTATAGCTATTGGGAACAAGTTACATGTCACGTGTAATCTACTTACTACTTAGTATAGTTGTTGAAACACATAGTTGTTGTTTGAGACATGGTGCATTTGCAAAGAGCTGCCTCCCTTTAATGTAACAATATATATTCTCATGATTTGATTTGTAAACTACTTTGCTTCTAATACCTTAAGACTGTAACAGTTTGAATTTCCGAATTTCCTCATTTTTGTTTGTAGTTTCATCAGTATCAAGTCAATTTTAGTAGGAAATTGCATTTTGTCCCTTGATGGCAAGAAGCTGGTTTTGACTTAGTTGATCATGAGTTAATTTTTCTTCCAGAGAACATCCGAGTCATCCCATCAGGTCTGAACTAGTTATGGTCCTATCAGGCACTGCAGATGTGGATGTCAGCAAGGAGCGGAGAGTTAATCAAGATCTAGACTTGATGGGCATGATTGATTCCCAGAAGCTTGTCCTTTCTAAGGTGCATGCTAGATTAGTTTCTTCCTCTTATAGAAGCTTGTCCTATTGATTGAGACTGGTTAGTTTCTTTGTGATGAAAACTGATCTATTCTTTGATCTTGGATCTTGTTGGTAGAAGTTGATGTGGAAATCAAGAAGCTTACTGCCCCCGCCCAATATTGTTGAAGGAAACCCATCCTTGGATTACATCAAATGCATCACATTTTCCATGGCTGGGAACTTTGAAGTAGAACGGGAGGAATGGTGGAAACAAGTAAATTTATACGATTCTTTCTTTTATAAATGCATTCTCAATTCAGACTTGATAGGGATGTCCAATCTGAATCTGCCGTTATCCACGTAAATTTTCAAACTTACATTGATTTGTCAAGTTTTCTCAACACGGGCACGTCAATGGATAAAAGCTCGAAATGACCAGTCCGTGCACTTCTAAAATGGTGGCAGGTGATCTGAGGCTAGCGAAACGTTTTTGGCAACACTGCAAAAGGCAAGGATGAGTATTGGTCTTTTGCAAGTTGGCAATAAACTTATTTGCAACGACAAAAGGCGTTGCCAACAGCTTGTCTTTATTGTTGTGGTTGTATTTGCATTCAATATCTTTCATTATCTTTTCTCCTAGTCTGACTACATTTGATCATTTTGAGGTTTTTTTCTGTGTGAAACTGACAAGTCTTATAATAATGCCATGTTAATTCTTTTCAAATACGAGGTTGATGTTTTATTTTATTTGACTTTAAAGGTGGTGTTGCAAGGAACAATAGAGGGCATCTAAGATTATCTTGAAAGGGTAGTGCGGATACCTATAAGGTAGTTTGGCAGTATTTGCTACACTTTTTTTACATACGAGTCCTAATTTTACAGTTGGTTTCTTCAAAGTTATCAAAGACTCAAAGGTGACATATTATTTGAAGTGATAATGTCGTACACATTTACATTAGTTCTCTATTTGTTTATGTATTACATATAGCTATTTATCTACATATTTATATCTATCTTTTAATGCATGTTTATTTATACTTTTATACACAAGCTGTCTTGCATATGCAATGGTGGTCATCCTCCATAATGTCTCTACCATCTTTTACGAGTCACTTTTCTAATAGTGTGTCTTGTAAGTAATAGCTAAGTCAAAGAGAATATCAGTGTTTTTAGTAGGTGCAGCTACAAAGCATTCTACATTTCAAGTATGCATTTGTACCATAGCTTCTGCTCGTTTTGTTTTGGATATTCTTTTGTTGATTAATTCCTCTGGGTCTTTGAAAATGGGTGCAGTAGATTATGGCTAACCTATGTAATCTTATAACTCTCTCTAACGATCTATATTCAGCGATTCAATATGGTTTCAAATCTGATATTTGGTCTCTTCTCTCTCTCATTTTTTCCATGATGGCCAATATTTTTGTATGATAATTGTACTAATTTTTTTAGTATAAGTTTTGGATATGGTTTGCAAATTTCTTATATGAGATGGCTGCTCATCGCCCAGCATTCAAAGCTTTTGTAAGACCTACTTTCTTTGATCCATTCCACATACTTTGTATTTATGAATATATTTATTTGGAAATCAATACTATCTACTTATTTATGAAGAATTTTATGACTTTGTAGTTTTTGATACGCCACCATATACTGAACAACTTCAAGGCGTTCCTCCTGCAACACATGGGTAAGATGATTATTCAGTCTCATTACTATGTAGCACTGGTATGGATGTAGGAATTCCTCTTTGCTAATGTCCGTGCCCTAATTGCTGGTCATGGAGCGTCCAAGATCTTTTGGGCTTATAGCCTTTATACTGTCTGTTGCCTTCTTGCTATTTTTAGTAACCTTACTTGGTCTACTTAATCCTTTCTCTCGATCTTATCTTGGTATATATTCTATTGCGTTAATGTTGATTTTATTTCTAGAATGTTGTTACAGGTGGCCAATTTACTCAACAAGTAGAATGTATTGGTGAAATTATAAATATAATTCTTAAGAGTGATGGCACACCTATAGCTATTGGGAACAAGTTACATGTCACAGGTGTAACCTACTTACTACTTAGTATAGTTGTTGAAACACATAGTTGCTGTTTGAGACATGGTGCATTTGCAAAGAGCTGCCTCCCTTTAATGTAACAATATATATTTTCATGATTTGATTTGTAAACTACTTTGCTTCTAATACCTTAAGACTGTAACAGTTTGAATTTCCAAATTTCCTCCTTTTCTTTGTAGTTTCATCAGTATCAAGTCAATTTTAGTAGGAAATTGCATTTTGTCCCTTGATGGCATGAAGCTGGTTTTGACTTAGTTGATCATGAGTTAATTTTTCTTCCAGAGAACATCTGAGTCATCCCATCAGGTCTGAACTAGTTATGGTCCTATCAGGCACTGCAGATGTGGATGTCAGCAAGGAGCAGAGAGTTAATCAAGATCTGGACTTGATGGGCATGATTGATTCCCAGAAGCTTGTCCTTTCTAAGGTGCATGCTAGATTAGTTTCTTCCTCTTATAGAAGCTTGTCCTATTGATTGAGGCTGGTTAGTTTCTTTGTGATGAAAACTGATCTATTCTTTGATCTTGGATCTTGTTGGCAGAAGTTGATGTGGAAATCAAGAAGCTTACTGCCTGCCCAATATTGTTGAAGGAAACCCATGCTTGGATTACATCAAATGCATCACATTTTCCATGGCTGGGAACTTTGAAGTAGAACGGGAGGAATGGTGGAAACAAGTAAATTTATACGATTCTTTCTTTTATAAATGCATTCTCAATTCAGACTTGATAGGGATGTCCAATCTGAATCTGCCGTTATCCATGTAAATTTTCAAATTTACATTGATTTGTCAAGTTTTCTCAACACGGGCACGTCATTGGATAAAAGCTCGAAATGACCAGTTCGTGCACTTCTGAAATGGTGGCAGGTGATCTGAGGCTAGCGAAACGTTTTTGGCAACACTGCAAAGGGCAAGGACGAGTATTGGTCTTTTGGAAGTTGGCAATAAACTTATTTGCAACGACAAAAGGTATTGCCAATAGCTTGTCTTTATTGTTGTGGTTGTATTTGCTTCACCAGAGACCAGATCAGGTCGAGACTCCCCCCCATCCGACCTTAAATCTATCATTGTTAATATACGTGGATTTAAGATCCATGCTACATAAATGTTTAGTTTGTTTAAGCTGAGGATCTTTGAAAGCATACCTTTTAATGCTATACATCAAACTATCAAACACAACTTAATGTACAAAGGAGGATCGAATCGATCTCTCAAACCACCCGTATATAAGAACACCACCACATTTTCTTTGTCACTTTCAATGCAAACTCTGCTGGGAGTTAAGCTGCAATCCCTTTTAGTAGAAAGAATAAGTAATGAATGTACATCAAAGAGTAACTTTGTCAATATTACTTGAACATCCCCAGAAAGAATAAGTAATGAATCTACATCAAAGAGTAACTTTGTCAATATTACTTGAACATCCCCTTCCGGACGACCGGGGTGCTCACGCACTATTTTCTTTGTCTTTGTATGTTTTTTTTAATCAATATTCTATTGACAATGATTTTGTTTTTTTCAACTTCAGCAGTACATTATAATAACCTTCGTACATGTTTGCAAAATAATATACTTTGTTATTTTTTTGAAATTTATATCTATCAGTTTGGTCTAATTTTATGAAAATGTTTTTGACGATGATTAATTTGCAGGGCCGGGGAAAAGAAAATGTGGATGAAGTTGGTGCTATGACTATCAAAGCTAGAGGTAGCTAGATGACAAAATCATGAAACATCTGATAATTAACAGTTATAATTCTTTTTCTAAATCTTAAACGAAAAAAATATGGTGTCAATTAAACATTGACATTATTTGGGTCAAATGACTGACAAATTAATAATGTTCTTATTTGGTAATTAATGATAGCTGGGCCCAATAGCATTCGGCTGACCTTCTATTTTGCGTTAAGACATAACCAATTAATATTAAAATGTAGAGATCTTCCCTAGTTACAGAGCCTATTCTTTATAAGGTCACCCACAATTGCAGGTTCATTCAAATTCAAATGAATCATCTTGTGTCATGGTAAGTCCCGTGGTGGAGCTACATGATGGCTGGTGCCGCACAAACTTTAGTTATGTTCATGTTAATAACTTCATACATTTCAGGCAGCTACTTCTGCAGTAGAGTGGTTATCTTGTTATTTTGTATAATTAAAAACTGCTTTCAAAAGACCGTGCTCAAACAACTGGTCAATGCAAATGCACTGTGATGGTTTTTATCCACACAAAACAATTTGTACTTGTAAGTTTTAGTTACCAGAAATTAATTGCATCGGTTCGTCTTAATTGGATGCAAGGGCCAGTTAAAGGAGAAAAATTCGGTTGACTTTTCTTTGAATCCCAGGAATGACTTTTCTTAAACGACGATGACATGCTTTCAGTTTCCAGTCGACCTGGTCAGATCGAGGGCAATGTGCTATACTAGCACAAGGATGGAGCTTGGAAGCACTATGTATGCCAGTTGAAGGACATTTGACTCTACTCACAAGGGCATGGGCATTATGGAAAGCCGGATCTAAAATTAGTGTCTTATATGGTCTTATGCATGAAAAATTATGCATATGGGGTGCTTAATAACCAAAATAACATGTCTAAGTAAAAAAAAAAAGTCTTTTAGAAGGACAAGAAGGGTTTATGAAAAAGTAAATATTCCAAAATATACACTTCTTTATAAAAAAAAAATACTCCAACCCTGCACCGACCTACACGATCCAATATCATTGGACATGCGTAGGGGTGTAAAATAGGAGGCCCAGGCAATTGCCGAAAAGAACTCATGGGACTAGGAATAAGATTGTTTAATAAAATATAGAACTCTGCATGGCAATTATAATTTGATCAAATATCGGGCCAATGACAAACTGGTATGATTCAAATAGGTTGATTTGAACCAATTTTCACAGATAAAATGAAAAAAAATTATAAAATGGATGTCAAAAAAGCACCAAATTACAAATTAAGAACAGCAAAGAAATGACAATATAAGCAAAAAAGATGAGTGAGAAAGACAAAGGATGTCTAGATGGCTATGAGGTAACAACAACCAAAAGGTCAACCCCTCTTCTGAGGACAGGAGTTCAACTTCAAACATATAGAGAGAACAAGCCCCAGCCCTGATGTCAAGATTGTTCCAGCTAAGTTTTGATTCTTTTAACCTAGCAGAGTGTTCACCACCACCAAAAAATTTTCAGTTAATAATATTTGTGGGTCTTTCATGTGAAACCAAGTCCTTCTCAACCCAATCTGGAACCTTTCACAGTCTTAAGATTGGATAAAATTCACCCAGTGCGTGACTTTTGTTAATATAGGATATTGCTAGTGGCCATACAATGCCTTCTAATAAAACAGACTTCATCCATTTTTCTTGAGATAGAACACCCAACTCATCCATAATTTGTCATCTTTTAACAGGTGAAAGTATCTGAAAATAAAGTTGTAAACAGCAGAAGCCGGGCCCCATACATTGCCTGGACCAAGTTGAAGCAATATTGGTTTTTTATTTAAGATTCAGGAAATGATGGTCCAGTCATCTTTGCGTAATTGCATGTCTCATATACTGGAAAATTGTAGATGAGCTTAAGAAACACAGTTTTGAGAATTAGATCAGACAAATGTCCCAACCTATAGTGCCATAGGAGTGATTCTTCAGTCTTCTTGTCAGCTGGAAATGCCTTGTTTGTGTTCAAGTTAATGTAGTAGATAGAGCCCATCTCTCTCTTAACAATCACCAAGCCTCTTCTGGGGTTTCTGGTCCAGCAAAATGACTTTCTTTTGGAGAAAATATTCAGAAATTATTGTAACATAGAGCTGTGCTAGATTTGTTAACAACGATAAGATCTATGGAACGGATACGATCAGGATCAGTTACAAACGACAGGGTACGGTTTCCAAAACTCAAGAGCTATCCAAAACTGACCAATCTTCTCTAAATGAGAAAAAAATCATTACCCCTATCTTCTCCTATAATTCTGCCCAAATCTGTCGTATAAATCAAGGTCCTAAAATCAAGGATCTAAATTGTAGAAAGTGACTATAAATATTTGTGCTCTCTCTATGTGGTTATAGAATTGAAGAGAGAGTCTTTTTGTGGATGTAGGCTGATTTTAGTCGAACCACGTTACACCTGAGTGTTCATCTTTTCTTTTAACTTGGTCTTCCGTATCCTGCATCTTTCTAGAGCCACGCTTCACCTGTCTGGTGCACAACCATTGTTTGATGCCGACACCATCATTTTCCAGCCACTCTCTCTGCTGTGTCCCCTGTTGCGTCTCCTGTTCCTCTTCCTACATCCACAGTTTTTTGCGTAACAAGGGAAACCACAGAGGAGCATGCGGTTTCATGCTCTTTTTTTTTTTTGTGGTGAGCAAGTGAAAGCCACCACGGCCTTCACTGAGGAGTGTGCTGCATCTTGTCTCCACCGAGGAGCGGGCTGTTTCACCGATGAGTGTGCTGCTCCTTTTAGTGTTTGAACAAAGGTCTGGCACTGAGTGTGTTGTTTCCTGCCTTCACTGAGGCATGTGCCTTCCTTTTGGAGTGTGAAGTTTCCTGCCTTCAGCGAGGCACGTGCCTCCTTTTTTGTCTAAGGAAGGCCACGCTCTTTCCAGCTTTCACCGAGGAGCACGCTGTTGACTTCTTTTTCTGTCTCTCAACAAGGGAAGGTCACGCTGTTTCCAAACCTCACCAAGGGGCGCGCTGTTTCCTTTTGTGTTCACCTATTCACCGAGGAGCGTGCTTACAAGGGAGAGCCACTGAGGCCTATCTGCCCCTTCAGTCATCCCATCCGCCTACTAGTTGCCTTTTTTGTTTATCAGACTCAAATCATAATGACTATGCTCATCGGCTGTTGATTGAACGAGGGAGAAATTTCTAGTATAATATGGCTGCATTCTCCTCTTCTAACGTTCCTCGCACTCCTACTCCACCAGGTACACAATGGAATGCTTTCTCAAGTTTGGTTTCAGTCAAGCTTGATCGATCAAATTACCTTCTTTGGCGTTCTCAAATTGAAAGTGTTATGAAAAGTTTAAATTTGATCAAATATGTTAATGGAAAATGTTCTGCTCCACCTGAATTTTTTGATGAAGCACACACACAAGAAAATACTGGTTATGATTTATGGTATCGTGAAGACCATCTTGCACTAAGTTGGATCAAAGTCACTGTGACTAAACGAGTCATGTCACAACCGGTTCGTGTTGGCACGGCTATAGATGCTTGGTGCATCCTTGAAAACAGTATGCCTCACAAAATAATCTTCGTATTATTCAGTTGAAAAGAGAATTACAAAACATAAAAAATGGAGGAATGTCTATGACTGAATACCTTCAACATGTTAGTTTCTTACATGATTCTCTTAGCAGAGTGCAACACTTTGTCTCACATACAGACCTTGTTCTCTATACCTTGAAGGGACTGAATTCTGAATATGAATCTTTTATTACCACGGTTACTGCATTCAAAGATCTGCCTTCGTGGTCTGAATTATGTGATATGTTAATTACTCAAGAGCAACGACTTGGAATCCTTTCTTCATCCTAGATGACTTAGGTTGAAGCCACTGCCACTGCCTTTATTGCTGAACAAGGGCATGGGCGTGCTTTTATTACTGACCAAGGCCGTGGGCGTGGCAACTATAATGGTGGTAACGGAAGAGGCCGTAATGGTGGAAGAGGAAACTATGGAAAA
Organism: Nymphaea colorata; assembly: GCF_008831285.2. Lineage (NCBI taxonomy): Eukaryota > Viridiplantae > Streptophyta > Magnoliopsida > Nymphaeales > Nymphaeaceae > Nymphaea > Nymphaea colorata. The sequence goes on from NW_022205158.1 coordinate 15,886, forward strand.
AATAATAACACTAACCAGTCTAGCCAACGAGTAACTTGTCAATATTTTGGTGGAAGAAATCATACAGCTCGACAATGTTATGATATTCCAAAAGCATTTATGGCCACGGCATTCAACATGGGAAAATCTGATAATGCATCTAGTAGCCGAGAAAATGTCAGCAATACTCAAGACTCAGTCTGGTATCCAGACACAGGTGCCTCCCACCATGTGACAAATTCAGAACAAGATATGCAAGGTAAAGTTCCCTATCATGGTTCTAATTCTATTATAGTTGGCAATGGTAGTAAGATGCAAATTAAAAGTATAGGGAACGTGTACCTACCTAGCAAGACGTCATCCTTTGTTTTGAAAAATGTGTTGCGTGGTCCTAAAGCACACAAGAATCTTATGTTAGTAGCAAGGTTTACCAAAGACGACCAATGTTCTATTGAATTTTCCTCTAATGGTTTTATTGTTAAGAATATGCAGACGGGCAAGATTCTTCACACAGAGCCGCTTGAGAAAGGAGGACTCTATAGGTGGACGAGAGAAAGGAAGGACTCTACTAGCAATCCTATCAGTATTGGAGATGACGATCAATAAAAGACTGCAAATACTTCTTTGGTTTCTCAAAATTCTTACTCAGACATTTAGTTATGGCATCTAGGACATGCTCACTTTCAGTTGTTAAACTAGTTGAAAGTTGCTGGTTTAATTTCTGTTGATGAAAGACATAAATTAGATCTTTCTTCTTCATGTGTGCTTGGAAAAATGCATAAAATTCATTTTCCTAAAGCTGAGTTTCATGCGACCAAACCTCTTGAAGTGTTACATGTTGATATTTGGGCACCAGCACCATGTACTTCACGAGAAGGGTACATGTATTATTTGTTAATGGTTGATGACTACTCTCACTTCTCATGGATCTTTTCCTTGTCGAAGAAAAGTGATACGCTTCCATGTTTTAAAACCTTTTTAAGCATAGTAGAGTGTCAACTTGAAACAAAAATTAAAATTATCCATTCAGATGGAGGAGGAGAATTCATGAGCAAAGAATTTAGCACATTTCTTGAAAATCAAGGAATTCGTCGATGGATAACATGCCCTTACACATCCTAGTAGAATGAGATAGTTGAAAGGAAGCATAGGCATCTTGTGGAAATGGGGTTCACCATGATTTATCATGCCAATATGCCATAAAAAATTTGGTTTGATGCTTTTAAAACTGCTGTTCATCTTATTAACAGGTTACCTATTGCAGACTTGCAAATGATGCCGTAAGAGAAGCTCTTACGTGAAGTTCCCAAATATAGTCATCTAAGGACCTTTGGTTGTACCATCCATCCATTGAATGGGCCTAGACGTGCTTCAAAACTAGAACCCAAAGCTCAAACCTGCGTTTTCATTGGGTATGGCAGCTGTCATAAAGGCTGTGTTTGTTACAATCTAATCTCTAATCATGTCATCATATCTAGACATGTTATTTTTTACGAAAGAAATTTTTTATACTCTCATTGTGGTCCCTCTTTTGCTGCCTCAAACATTCAAGTTAGCTAAAGTCGTCGTCCAGATCTGAATGTATTAAACCTAGACATATTGATGAGCTAAAAGAGAGTTTACCTCTTATTGAGTTGCCTAGAATCATTCCCAGTTTCTCAAGTTCCTCAGCAGTTCAAACTGGTTCCAATCACTTTCATGTGCACATACCATCAATTTCAGCATACTTAGACTTTCATGGAACTAGAAACACATGTTACGGACAATTCCAGCACAAGGGTGTCACATTGTGCTTCATATAGCTATATTATGAACATAGTACCACATTATATATATTCCTTCACAAACAGCTCATGTATTACCCAAAAAATACCCATTTATTTTTCTGCACACAGGTAATTACACCTCATACATGCATATATATATTTATTTTTAGGCAATCAGAGATGTCTAAGACTAAGAGTGTTGAGTGTTGTGTATCATTTCCAGAATATAACACTTCACACATCTATTCATATCTAGGTGCATAAATACATAGATTCGCTACTATAACATGCATATATATATATATACATATATATATTTACAAGCAACAAAGGTACAAGGGCTACATACTGCACTCATATCTGAGTATTCCCATACCTTATTGCTCTATGCTGCAACCAAAACATTCATTTGCATGTATAATTTCAGCCCCACCAAGTAGAATTCTCCTTGCTTTATGTATATATATACCTACCTATATAGATAATTTGTAAAAGAAACTATATAACACTTACCAGGGTCTCTCTAACTGTATAGACCCTGATTTTTTACTGTCAGCACCCTAGCTCCTTGGCTTTCTTGATCCTCCAAGCTGCGGATAACAGTCACATGGACCAGTGCCTCTTTGCTCTTGATCTTCACCCCAAAATGCAGGAAAACAAGGGTTAGCTCTCACTTGTTCCTAATTTCTAACTGCTGGAACCCTTCCCCCTATGGCTGCAGCAAATGGGAACCTGAGGTATAGGGTTAAATAAGGCCAATACATGGTGAGCAACACCCCCAAATGATTTTTCTCAGGAAGGCTTCTCAGCAGCCCTCAATCATCTTTAGTTTCTTTTAATATTTTCAGTTACCACTTCTACCTAGGTATATATTTGGTAACCCATTCATTTCTTTCCATGACTGCCCCCTTTTTGATATAGTTGACAGTTTCAACTATTTTTATCAGTTATTGAATCTACCAATTATAGCCTATACTGATAAGATTAAAAGAATAATCTTTGATTAACCTCGAAATCTGCCCTAACTCCTCTTTATATAGACTAGAGGAGAGAGAGAAGTTACAAGAGAACCATCTAAAGGAAAAGTTATTACAAAAGTACCCTCTTAAACCTAAAACTGAATATAAACACATCTTAACACTCCCCCTCAAGTTGGAGCGTATATGTCAAATAGGCTCAACTTGGAACAACAGCTTTGGAATGGTCCCCTTGCAAGAGCCTTAGTAAAGATATCAGCCGTTTGCCCTGTAGTTGAAATGTGTGAGGTACTTACAAACCCCTTTTGAATCATGTCTCTAGTATAGTGACAATCTACTTCAACATGCTTGGTTCTTTCATGAAAAGCCGGATTATTAGCAATAAACAGTGCAGCTTTGTTATCACATAACAGTTGCATAGGAAGAGGCACTTCGACAGTAAGATCCAACATCAGGGATCTAACCCACATAACTTCAGCGGTACCCTGAGCCATAGCTCTATACTCAGATTCTGCACTTGATCTGGCAACCACAGTTTGCTTCTTACTCTTCCATGTAACCAAGTTGGATCCAATAAACACACAAAATCCAGTAGTGGATTTTCTGTCCGAGGGGCATCCTGCATAGTCGGCATCAACATACACAGATATAGTGAGTGAGGTACCATTCTGAAAGAAGAGTCCCGTTCCTGGTGAATTCTTTAGATACCTAAGAATCATCATAGCAGCATCCCAATGAACTTTCTTGGGCTTATCCATAAATTGACTCACTCTGCTAACAGCATAGGCAATGTCAAGTCGAGTAACAGTGATGTATAGGAGCTTCCCAACAATCCTTCTATACTGTCTCGCATCAACATCTTCAGTATCATCATCATACAAGCGGGTATTGATATCCATAGGCGTGGATGCAGGCCGACACCCCAGCATCCCTGTCTCTTGCAAAACATCAGTAACGTATTTCCTCTGGCACATGATAAGGCCCTTTTGATTTCTGGCAAACTCAATACCAAGGAAATAACGTAGTTCACCAAGGTCCTTGGTGACAAAGTGTTGTCCAAGGACATCCTTGATGTTGGAAATCCCCTGATCATCATCCCCTGTAACAATGATATCATCAACATAGACAAGAACTATCACCGTACCTGTAGAAGTCTTCTTGACAAAGAGGGAATGGTCGGCCGAAGAACGTCTGAAGCCCTCATTCTCAATATTCTCTGACAATTTCTGAAACCAAGCTCGAGGACTCTGTTTCAGACCATAAATCGCCTTTCGCAATCTGCACACTTTCTGACACTCCCCCTCAGCAACAAACCCTGGTGGTTGCTGCATATACACTTCTTCATGTAAGTCACCATAGAGAAAGGCATTTTTGACATCAAGCTGTGAGAGGGACCAATTCTTGCTGACAGCCACAGCAAGGAGAATCCGTAAAGAAGCATGTCGTGCCACAGGAGAGAAGGTATCATAATAATCAACCCCATAAGTTTGGGTATAGCCTTTTGCAACCAGACGAGCCTTATATCTGTCAATACTGCCATCTGCTCTGTATTTGATAGTAAAGACCCATCGGCAACCAACAATGGCTGCATCAGCTGAAGGAGTAACAAGTGTCCAGGTGCCTCTAGACTGAAGAGCATCCATCTCTTCTTGCATAGCGGCTGCCCATTTGGGATCAGAGAGAGCATCCATGGGATTCTGTGGAAGAGCAATAGCCGACAGCCCCTTGACAAACTGTCGGTACATAGGGGTGAGTCTATCCATGGATAAATGACCAGAGATAGGATGCAAAGTGCAACTGCGTTTGCCTTTCCTTTGAGCAATGGGCATATCAAGTTCATTAGGAGTATGAACATGCTCGTGACATTCTCCTATGTCATCATTACATAAACAATTGTCAGTTGAGTTTGTGTCAGGAATTACCTTGGGCGTGCTGGGTGAAGGCACAGGTGCACATTGAACAGGCGCAACAGGTTTAGTACGACGTTGGTAGACTGCCCCAAAACGTGGATCAACTGGGTTTGGACAACTCATGAGAGGTAGAGGAAATTGGACTTCATCATGTAATTCAGGCACCCTTAATTGAGTTCCATTTGGGGAGAAGAAAGAGGTTGATTCAAAAAATGTAACATCAGCACTCACATAATACCGACGAGTAGAAGGATCATAACATCGATATCCCTTTTGAGTGCGGGAATAACCAACAAAGATCGTTTTGATGGCCCGAGGAGACAACTTATCTCGCCCAGGACCAAGCAACTGAACAAAGGCAACACATCCAAAAACACGAGGTGGAACAGAAAACAAGTCTCTGTCAGGAAAGAGGACAGAGATAGGAATAAGGTCTCCCAACACAGATGATGGCATACGATTAATAAGATAGCATGCTGTGAGAACAGCATCTCCCCAGTAAGAATGGGGAACATGGCTATGTATGATAATGGTTCTGGCAACATCAAGAATATGACGGTGTTTCCGTTCAGCAACCCCATTTTGTTGGGAGGTATAGGCACAAGAAGTTTGGTGGATGATACCCTTATCCCTGAAAAATTGTTCCAAAGAGGAAGCACAGAACTCAAGAGCATTGTCAGAGCGCACAATTTTGACACAAGTATCAAACTGAGTCAGAATTTCATTGATAAAATTTTTGATTACATGACCCACTTCAGATTTATGCTTCATAAGAAAAACCCAACTAACACGACTATGGTCATCGACAGCAACAAGATAATATCGATGATCTTGAAGATCAGGTGTACGACTCGGACCCCAAACATCAAAATGAAGTAACTCAAACACAGAATGGCTACTTCGACTGGGCCGTGGAGGAAAGGATGACCGATGGTGTTTGCCCAACTGACAAGACTCGCATTGAAAAGAAGACTTAGGAGACAGCTGAGGAAGAACATGCAGCAGTTTCTGAAACGGTAGATGTCCAAAACGTAAATGCCAAGTATAAGCCGAGGATGAGGACGACCCTGCAGAGGTAGACCCAGCAAAGGGAAAGGGATGCACTAGCCTGTAAAGACCTCCCTGTTCACGGCCACTGCCAATCACCCTGCCCGTCAGTATATCCTGAAACACAAGAGAAGAGGAGTCAAATATCGCACGACAGTTTAAATCTCTGGTAATCTGACTGATAGATAGTAGGCTATGTGGGAATTCTGGTGCATGAAGAACATGTTGCAATGGTAATGATGAAGTAAGTTGGACCTCTCCAAGTCCAACAACTGGAGAATATTTGCCATCTGCTAGAATAACCGAGCGACCAGGTGGAGTAGGGACATAAGAAGTAAACTGTGCCTTGTCTCCACAGAGATGTGTCGATGCACCCGAATCAATGAGCCAATCTGTAGTGTCAGAATACATACCAGATGAAGACGCACTGGCAGCAGTAGTGATAATAGAGGTGCTCGGATCAGGAGCTTGTTGAGGTCTATCTCCAATCAAGTGTCTCAACTGAGAGATAATATCATCTGCACGTAACTCACTGGAGGAAACAGGATGCTGAGTCTTAGGCTGCTCTGGAGAATCAGTAAATACAGTCTGATTGGCAACAGCTGGACGACCATGTTTCTGCCAACACTTATCCACAGTGTGACCAATGCGATGACAAAACTGACAGACTGGGCGTGAAGGGGTACTGCCACGGCCACGGTATCCTCGTCCTCTGGCAAAGAGGGACCCACCTCTGCCACGAGTAGCAAGCATAGCAGAAGTGGTATCAAGAACAGACGATGAAGGGATTGGAATTCTGCTTAGCCTACTATAAGCTTCATCAATAGGAGGAATCGAGGGACTAGTGAGCATCTGATTCTTTGTTGATTCATAAACAGAGTCTAATCCAGACAGAAATACTCCGACCATAAGCATATCTCTGTATGCCTTCTGTTGTTCACACTTACATGCAGGAAAGTAGCTGTTTAGTCTCTCAAACATGGACTTGAGACTAGAATAGTAAGTATGTAGAGGGCGACCATCTTGGCGCATCTGATGAATATCATGATGAAGTTGCATAATTCTTGTTTCATTCCTTGCTTGTGAATAGGTGGCTGCAAGGGAATCCCACATATCCTTTGCACTTTCCTTATGCAGGACTTCATTGGCAATATCTTGAGTAAGAGTACCAACAATCCATACCATAACCAACGAATTATCTTTAAACCAAGTAGTATATTTTCCTACCTTCTGTACGGGCTCGGGCTCCAATATAAGATGTTCCTTCTCATGAGCGATCAAGGTTCTTTTTACTTGCATGGCCCACATCTCGTAATTACCCCCATCCATTTTGGTGATAAAACTGGAAAATGGGGAACTCTTCATCTCTCCCGACGACACAAAGGAAGAGGTATTAGCGCCGCTGCTAATTTCAGACATCGCTCAACACAATGGAGGAAACCGAGCCACGGAATAGGAAGTGCAGGCAAAAAGAAGACAATCACATATCGAAAGACAACATGCTGATCATGAAGCAGTTAACCCAGGCAGCAATGCATAAGGCTGATCGGCTGGAAGAGGCAACAACAGAACTGAACGAAGAGAGATACCAGAGACGACAGCGTGGTGGAGACAGCAGAGGCGATGCAGCGAAGACGCTGAGAGGAAAATCAGCGTGCAGAGCAGCGGCGGAGCAGAGGAGAGTGGTGGAGACAGCAGAGGCGATGCAGCGTGCAGTGGCGATTCAGCAGCAGCAGAGAAGCAACAGCGACGGACGGCGGCGGCGGGCGGAGGTGACAGCCACGGCGGGCAGCGGCGAAGATGACTGCAATAGCTGACGGAGGCGTCGGGTGGAGAGGTCAGCGACGGGCGGAGGCGTCGGGCGGAGAGGTCAGGACGGCGACTGGCGGAGGCGTCGGGTGGAGAGGTCAGCGACGGGCGGAGATGGGTGGACACGAGCGGGTGGAGGAAGCGCAGCGATGGGCGCGGTCAGGCGGCGGGCGGCGCCGCTCAATCGGCGCGCCAAGGAGGAGGAGACGGCTGCTGCTCTGATACCATGATAAGATTAGAAAGAATAATCTTTGATTAACCTCGAAATCTGCCCTAACTCCTCTTTATATAGACTAGAGGAGAGAGAGAAGTTACAAGAGAACCATCTAAAGGAAAAGTTATTACAAAAGTACCCTCTTAAACCTAAAACTGAATATAAACACATCTTAACATATACTCTTATTAAAAATTTTGTGATAATAAAGAAAAAGAAAAAGAAAAACGTGGGCATTACAGCAACCGTCTGGTTTGAGCCAGAAGTATTGGTTAGAAGGCAATCAGTTCTTAGAGATGATGTTAGCGACCATCAGTTTGTTTGATCAACTTTCAATGGTTACGAGTTATAATGAAAAATTCAGCTTTTGGTATTGTTTTGGCTGTAAGAATGAGATGTATAGAGGGATAAAATTTTGATATAGAAAGCATATTTAGATGGGTGCTTTGTGATGTTAGAGGTGCTTTCCTTCCAGTTTTCACTTTTCACCTGTACAAATCAGACCTTAGGCATGCAATATATTGGATCATATAGATATATAGCCCCCCACGTACATCATTAAAAGGATCTCAAATGCCCACCTAAGCAAGAAATTAAGTCTAAGGTCACCTACGTTCTTTAGAGAGAGCTTCACCATTGACCATCAGCATCGAAAACTCAAGCCACATCGATTGAAGAAATCGACAAGCGACATCGTTGGTGGCTAAAGTTCAGTTTTCTCCTCCTCCACCAACCCCCTCTCCTCTTTCTTCTTATTGGGCCACTTCAATCTTTGGAACTGGTCAATGCCCGATATGAGATATGAGATCGAGCTGCTGCACACTTCTGTGGAACCACAAGTATACAGTATCATAGGAAAAAAGATGAAGGTTGGGTTATTTCTGAATTTTTTAATGACGTACTATGTCTATTTTACACTTTTTATTTTTTTCATAACCCTTTTTTACCCTTTTAAAATGTTCCTTTTCTACTATAAACAGGGACATTTTGGTCATTATGTACCCATATACACAAATTTTTTACATATAACATGTTTTGACAACCCGTTTCTACAGGATATATATATATATATATATATATATATAAACAATCTTTTTAGTCATCTTTTTCTTACAAGATATATCTTCTCTATATAGAGTACCTTCTTGGGACACTCTTTTTCGCTACGACTGTTTTATTAATGCAAATCTGTTTGTTGGCAAATGTCCACCCGAACTCAGCTGAACACTCTCTACTCATTGCTCTCATCATGAGCAACTGTCATCACCCTCTTTCTTTCTCTCTCTCTCTCTTTTGCTCTCTCTGATTTGGCCTGATTTGTTTTTTTATTCTGGAACATCTCTTAGGGTGGAAAGATTAACGGAAGATGTGGACTGCAAAAGAGTCATGCATGGAATATTCTTCTGTCAGATTTTTCTTTCTTTGACAAGTAGCCTATACCAGTGTTGTTAGAGGTGCACATCTGCATGAGGTCTCTGTGCATCACCTAGAAGAACGCCTCAAAGCATCTGAGTGATGCATCATTGACCTAATTAAGATGTGTGGCATGACGACCTAATTAAGGTGTGTGGCATATATATATATATATATATATATATATATATATATATATATATGTATATGTATATATATATATATCTGTGTGTGTGTATATTGAAATCGGGCAGCTTTTTTTGTGCTCGAATGGTGATTTTGTATCATTAAAAACTGCTGTAAAAGTTGTATTCCATTATTTAAAACCATGATCAAGCAACTGATCATTGCAAATGCATCTTTTGATGGATTCAAGGTGACAATCACCTAGAAGACGTTGCTAGGTTGTTGCATTTGAGAACTCACGAAAAACCCGTGCTGGGGACATCCAGCTACACCTTGATAGGGAAGAGAAGTGACCTTTTAGGGTTGACAGATTTGGAGTTTAAGAAAGCTGTGGCATATAGAGAAAAGTTGATGTCATTAATTGTTTAAGAGCTACAAAATAAATGGAGACATGCAAAACATGATGTAACTGCACAAGAAACGGACTAAGTATTGAGGTCTTTTCATGTATGACTATCAAAGCTAGTGCTATCTAGATGATAAAATCATGAAATATCAGGCCAAGAACGAACTGGTACAATTCAAATTGGTTGTTTCAAACCAATATTCACATGTAAAATGAAAAAAAATGTAAAATAGATGACAACAAAACAGCAAAGTACAAATTAAGAACAGCAAAGAAACGACAATACATTCGTTGTCTTTCTCCTGGCCTTGCTTGTCTTCAATTTAGTTGGCCCGAGAGAATTTGATTGTTGTTGGTGGTGGCCTTTTTTGTCTTTGATTTAGTTGATGTAGTAGAGCCCATGTATATCTTTCGTATCCATCACCAAATCCTCCTTTGGGGTTTCTGGAGAAAATAACGTGGCAATCAAGATATTTTGGTTAGTTTGCTAACCGATGGCTATTAAGAAATTTCTGCAACATAAGCTGTGCTAGATTGTCAACAAGAGGAAAATGTCTAATTCCTTTAAACTGAAGTTGTAGATCCATGTGCCATCTGTATTTGATGTTGGCATACATGGTTTTGTATTTTCTGGTGGAAGATTTGGATCATTCCCAATTAAGTCTTCTTTCTTAAAGCTCGTTTCGTTTTCCTCCACTTATTGCAAACCCTAAGAATGGACATACCACTTAGGTAAGGGACAGAAGCCGGGCATATTAAAATTCCTTTTCTTTATAATTTAGCACTATCTTAAAATATATTTGGTGATAAACATACATTAAGTTAGTTATTTTTTATTTTATTAATATACCATAATAATTAAAAAAGGAATGGCACTTATAACATCCAAAATTTTAAAAGTTGAAAAAATACTTTTTTTATAAAAGTAATTTGAACTTAAACATTGTTTAGATTAAATTAGTGTTTATAATGAAGATATTAGGAGATTCATATTTTGTTCAGAACACTTCTTAACACAAATATAAGAGGTCTGTTGGTTTTTGTTTGTGATCGAAGTAGTGTGTGTGTGTGTGTGTGTGTGTATATAATGTAAGAGGTCTGTTGGTTTTTGTTTGTGATCCAAGTAGGGTGTGTGTATGTGTGTATATATATATATACATATACATATATATATTGTAAGAGGTCTGTTGGTTTTTGTTTGTGATCGAAGTAGTGTGTGTGTGTGTGTATTTTCACTATCTGTTTACATATATATATTGTAAGAGGTCTGTTGGTCTGTTGTCCAATCTAACTTGATAGATAGTTAGGAGAAAAATAAAGAGAAAAAAGTGATATGTATTTTCATTATCTATTATTAGTTATACACACACATAATATATATATATATATATATATATAATTTTCAATGACAGTGCTGTCTCTTTCATAACAAAAAATATTGAGAAAAGTCTTATCAATGTAAATTACTTGTTTCTATTCAACAGGTTGGTTCCCCTCTTTTTTGACTTCTCGACCACTAAAAGTGAACTGTGGTCGAAGAAAGAAATAAAGTGATAGCTCCACGCATTTTGAGTCCTTATGCACGTCTAGAGAGAGGGGGAGGAGAGAGAGCAAACAGAAAGATGGAATTCCTTCCAGCATTAGCTAGTGACGATCGGCAACCATGAAGATTCATGAGGACCGTGGTGTAGGTACTGTGAATAGCTTTAAAATAGGGAAGGGAAGCTGGTCGATCAAGGCATCTTTCAGATGTGGTTTCATTAGCATATGTGTTTTCTATATGCTTTTGTGGTGATGCTGCTTTGTGTTGAAGTCGATGATATACGTGAGAGACTTCCTTCATAAAAAAGGATGAAAAGTTGCGAAAACTTGTTCTTCTGCTTGAAGATTCATATTGAGCACATGTTGAATCATATAAATTAGACTGTCAATTGCTTCTGATGTAACAGATTTGGATTTTTCATGTTGCCATGGTATTCATAATTCCTGTCTTTGATAGCCACCATATTGCCATGGGAAGCACAATCTACCAACTTCACATAAGTATTTTGATTCGAGCCTTTCTATTCCACCTCTAAGTCTGCGTCTTTCCCACCAAGACAGGAACTTTAATATCAACAATGTCATATCATGTAAATTAACGGTTTCTATTCAACGGGGTCGTTCCTCTCTTTTTTTACTTGTCTACCACTGAAAGTGAAAGTGTGGTGGAAGAAAGAAACAGAGTAACAACTCCATGCCCTTTGACTTCTCTTGCATGAAGAGAGCAAGAGAGAGAGAGAGAGCGAGAGACGGGTATTACATGTTTTGTTCTTAAGATCCTAAGATCTTTTTTAGCAAAAGAACTGAAGTATGCAACTTTAGTTTGAAAGCGGAGAGCGCTTCAGGACATAGTGGATCCTTCAGGTCCCTTTTTCAACAGTACCGAGGAGTAACCAGTCATTACATAGTCAAGATGGTTGAAGTTTTCTTGGGAATAAGATGAATGGTGAAGAAGTTTAACAACACTCTGATTGTTCTGAATCTCAAAATAGAAGGAGCTACAAGTGTACACCAGTAGCAACCTATTTCCCCATGTAACTTCTTACATAAGGTCATTTCAAACATGCTGGCTCTTAGAGAGGCTTTAGGCAACACAATCCCAATTGTGAAATAAATTTTTCATTGACCTATTATAGCACCTGTTTGGATGGAGAGAAATTAGTATAAAAGGAAAAGAATGGAAATGGAAAGAAAGGATTTGGAAAGAAAAGGAGAGGAAAGAAAATAGAATGAAACAAATTGCTGTAAAAGCTTGTTTGAATAGAAAGAAAAAGAATTGTTCAAACTATGTTTGTTTAAACTACATAAAGGAAAAGAAAGAAATAATTTAAGTTGTTTGAATAGAAAGAAAGAACTTTATTTTGATTTGCGCACTGGGAAGGCACAAAATGACAAGAAAATGTGGATGAAGCTGGACTAGGGCTAGCTAGATGATAAAATCTTGAAGGGTCTGGTAATTAATAGCCATCATTTTCTTTCTTAATAAGACCAGAAAAAATATGTTATCAATTAAACATTTTCATTATTTGGGTCAAATGACTCATAAAACCAGTGTTTCTTTGGTCAATGTTTGCCATGAGCCAGACCCAACTAGCATTCAATCGACCATATTTTTTGTGTTAAGACTGAACCAATTTAAAAAATAAATACTCTCTATAGAGATCTTCCCTTGTGCCGAGTGAGCAAGAGGGGTATTTCATCCTACCGCTCAACAAGAGGGGTATTTCATCCCTAGAGCCAATTCTGTATCAGGTGTACCACAGTTGCAGTTTCATTGAAATTCAACATAATCAGCCTCTGTGATGGTAAACTCTAAATAAAATGTTCTTATTTCATTGTCAGAAAATAAATAATGAATCATGACTAGTTTACACATATAATTGAGCAAGGTCATCTGTAGACTTAGATAATGTTTGTTATTGGTTGGGTTAGGCATCTTCCAGATAGAAAACATACTAGAAGTATCAAACAAATCAATGCTAGTGGGAATATATATATATATATATATATATATATTTATATATATGAGTGTGTGTGTGTGTGTGTGTGTGTGTTGAAATTAGGCAGCTATTTCTGTGCTCGGATGATTATTTTGTATTGTTCAAAACTGCCATAAAAGTTGGATTCCATAATAGAAAACCATGGTCAAGCAATGGATCGTTGCAAATGCATCTTTTGCGATATTTTTTATCGACAACAAGCAAACAAATAACCATCCAGCCGTGGAGGTTCATCTTTGAATCACTTGAATATTCAGAAATGATCGCTCCAATCAATTGTTAATCACCCATTTTAATTACCCTTAAACAAGTTTAAAGTATGATGACATTCGTTTATTTTCCAGTCAATGTTGTAAAATATATGGATCATATGAATATCCCATCAAAGGATGTAGGATGGCCCAGCAAAGCAAAATTACTATGATCTTTCAAAAACTTGATTCCTCATGACATGAATAATTTCACACTAGCCCTTCAACTTGTGATCTCAACCCCTTCTTTAGTGGGGGAGCAACTAGGTCCAGCATCATCGCAACAATACTGATGTGGGGCAATAGTACACAGCAACCCACACTTCGCCTCTATACTTCCCTTCTTACTATTCACCGCTTATTGTGGTTACCTAAGGAATACGTTAAGATGTCTCTCTTATTGATCAAATGGTGATTGGAATTCTTCAACACAAGAATATTCAAATGCTATTACTTAAAATTGCTTGGATTGTGGAGAAGGGTGCAGAAAACACAAAAAGTTGCATGCAATCCCCGGTAAATGACGCAAGAACTTGTTACATCACTAGCTAATGTCACCAGCCACTGTAAGTCCCCTGGCAAAATGTTCCAATATTGGTGTCTATAAATTGTCACATAGAAAGTGGATTAATTTCTGTGATTTGTATATTTAATTACCTATTTGATCTCTCATGAATAGAACGAGGGGCTCCCTTGACAGTTTCCGAACGCAAAAAACCTATTTGATTTCACAAGCAGTGGCTGCTGGAAGTTCATGCAGAGCAATTACATTATTATACAAGATTTTTTGTTAGGTACTGGAAAACTATATATTTTAAACTTAGAACATGGTAACTTCTCAACTTGATTGCAAGATAAGCTAAGCAAGGTTATAATCAATCACCAAAATAAGGAGTACATCACTAACTTGTGGAGTTTGGTGCATGTTGGATGGAGAGTCTATGCTTCATGCCTTCAAACTAAGCAGAGTCCAACAATCACCAAAATGGTTTTCAGCTAGAGATCAAGTTGAAGAAAAATAGAAACCTAAAGGGGTAGTGCAAAGCCAAATTTCTGACTGGGGGGTAGTATTAGTTTAACTTTCAACTTTAAGGTATATAAAAAAAAAAAAAAAAAAAAAGAAGTATCAATGACTGGTACGGGAAATTGCTTACAAAATCCGCAATGCGGCACCACTACGTTAAGGCGTCATTTGGCAGCAGGGACACTCATACAGTTTTCATAATAAGAACAACCCCTAAATAGGTAGACAAAATGGGGGATGCTTAGCAGAAGTTCTAACCGAGCGTGAGTGACTATACACAATTTCCCGGATCTCTTTCCTCCAATGAAAAAGATTGAAAACCAGAAAGTGACAAAACAGAACACATAACAACTACGGACCATGAAGAAGAGAAAACAGATCTATTTAGATGGGTGCTTTATGTTACTTCATGCCTAAGAAGGTGTGGTCATTCCAGTTTTCACTTTTAACCTATACAAATAAAACCTTAGACATGCAATATATTGGATCGTATAGATATGTAGCCCCCCATACGTCATCATAAGTATATTAGATGCCCAGCTAAGCAAGAAATTAAGTCCTAGATGTCTGAGAAAACTTGTTCCTATAGATGGATAAGCAAATGCTAGTCCATCAATTCGAGATCCAATTCCAGATTTTTTAAAGTGATATCTCATCCACAGCATCGCATCGATTGAGGAATCAAGAAGCGATATCCCATGACAATGATGGTGGCCAAAGTGCAGTTTCTTCTCTCCACCGCCTGCAGACCCGAAGCCCCGATATGAGATTGAGTTGTGTGCACATACGAACGCACAAGTATGCAGTGAAAAAAAGCTGGGGTTTTGATATGTTCAATTTTTTTAATAAAGAAATGTTTATTTTAGACTTTTTTGACCTTTTCATAACTTTTTTCTACTCTTTTAAAATGTTTCTTTTTTTTATATACAGAGAAAAAACATGGGGTTGGGGTAGTTTTGAGTTGGGTACCCTTAACCGGGCACTCAACTCACTCTACCCAAACTCAGCTGAACGCTCTCCACTCACTGCGTCTTCATGAGCAACTGTCACCACCCTTTCTCTCTCTCTCTCTCTCTCTCTCCTCTCTCTCTCTTCCTGATTTAGCCTGATTTGTTTCTTTATTCTAAAACAGCTCTTAAGGATGGTGGAAAGATTAACAGACGATGTGGGCTGTTAGAGAGAGATACATGCATGGAATATTCTTGTGTCAGATTTCCATTGCATCCATGGGTCACATTTTCCTTTCTTTGACAAGTAGCCTAAACCATTGCATCCGGCATTGTTAGCCGACGTGAGGTCTGTATGCATGACCTAGAAGAATGCCTCAGTAGGAAGCATATAAATATTAAACATCAATCAAGAAGAAGTTGCATGGTGGGTCCGGCCATCTGAAGTGCACGGCTGGACGTCGATGGATCAGCCCAGTTTCTTGGACTGGCCTGCCCTGATTGCGTTTTGAGAAATCCAGGACTTGTCAAACACGATTAGCGGCCATTGACTCCACAGTTTTTCCAAAGGAAAAGAACCAACCTCAGCGATTTGTAGTTTGAATGGGTTGCCCCAAAACACAGTTACTCATCGGTGGTGAAGCAGGACATTCAGTGCTGACAGGCAGGCCCTTCAGAAAATCAGTGGCTGAGGGATGCCATATGCTAAGCAGCAAAATAGCTACGGAGCTTTAGCAAGTAAACTAGTAATTTTTGTGTGCCTGTGTGGGCAATTTCCCAGACAAGCCCACATGTTCCTGCATCATTCTTGATAAATAGGAGTTGCCTATTGTGATACTTATCAATCCGCCTTAATGGTACTTTAATTCTTCATATTCTCACATTCTGTTTTTCTCTTGTAAAAGTTGGTTGGAAGCAGCCGATTTGAATTGTAGGGGCTTGGCTTGGGTTGATCCAAAGTGTTATACGAATCGGCTAATATTTATTTATTTATTTATGTTTACTTAGAAGAAACTCTCTTCTTCGTAAAACCACCAAGGTGGACGTACTGTACTTTATTCAACTCGAATATTGTTCTTGCCATGGTTTGCAGACAAGAGAAATTACACACTAGAATGTGACAGCGGCCACATGATTCAATCCTTGAATTCCTTGGATATGAACTGCCTTCAGCCCAGTTGCCCTATGTGCCTTGAGGCAATCAGCCAATCTATATTCAAGTGATTCAGAATGAAGCATGATTTAGCCAATTCATCGCCAATCACCCATTTTAAAAGATGCAGATGTCATTACAGGTTTCTTTCAGTTTCTACTTGAATTTACAGTTCATTCAGAGAAATTTCCAAAATATTGACAAAGTAGCTCCCAACTTGATCTCACTCTCAAACTGCGGGCCCACACTGACCATCTACAGTCCAGCATCTGCAGTTCGGCATTGTTGAGGAATCGATCAATGACATCATTGGAGTTGGTCAAAGAGGGCATCTGCAGTTTAACCCAACCTGGGGATGTCAAAGAGTTGGATTAGGTCCGAGCAAAGTGGCTCTCACCTAAATGAATGTGGGTGAACCGGATCTGGAATAACATTAGGCTAGACCAAGGCTTGACAAAGCTGTGCTTGGGCAGACCCAAAGCCTTTATTGGCAGTCCAGGCCTATTGTGTTTACTTATTGGGCCAGGGCCTGACCATCAACTTTATGTTTATCTTGTACTCAACCTGATATCTATCCTTATTTGAAACTCTTCACTTTCATTTTCTAATTTTTTGGAAACCACTAGAAATATGTCAAGAGTTTGTATGGGAGTCGACTACTGACATCATGCCAAAGAATGTGAAAAAAAAAGTATAAAGGTATGTATTTGGGCCAAGTCAAGCCCCCAATACCCAACCCAGGCCAGCTATCCCAGCAAGTTTTTTTATTTGGCGAGTAGGTCAAATGGTCTCAATTGTCCATCTGGTGCCTGGCCAGTGACTACCCTTAGAGTCAAGTCATAGTGTTTTGGCAGCATATATAGAGGACTTTTGCTACGAAGTTCCCACTGATCTTGTGTCTGAGAGGTTTGCCATCATTGAGAACTTACTTGTCAGCTAATTAATATTTTTGGGTGATGCATCACGATAAACTATTATAAAAACACACTACCACAAACCATAAAAGGTTGCTAATACCCCTATAGTGTCTATATTTTAGCAAATAATGTTTTATTTTGAGCTATATGACAATATCTAGCATCCATCAAATTTGAATCCACACACACACACACATTCAAATTTGTCATTTCTTAGATCTTGTCTTATTACTAAAAATAAAGATCGGTCACTAAAGGATGCAGCTGTATTAGCAACAGTATCAAATAATGCCTATTTATGGCACTTTTTTTAATGGTTTATGGGTTTTCAGTGACATATTTTAAATCTATTAGTCGTCCAACATCCAGAAGATTAAAATGAATATATATATATATATATATATTTGTTTATTTAATATATATTTATCTGTATTTATAATTATATTTATCACTAGGAACCTTATTTTCCTAAGAACAATATCTTTTTGAATATTACCGTTTTCAAGAACAAAGAACCATTCTGATGCAATCGGGCTGGGTTTCTCCTTCCATTAATGATGAAAAATAATATAAAGAAAAAAATCAACAGAAAAACCACAATTAAGAACTGGCCTCTAACTAAGTTTCAACACTTCTTGCTCACTCAGCAAACTGTCAATGGTCAGGGTCAGCACTTTTCAGAATTTGTCTGACCTAAATCAATATCATTAATGTTGGCTTTTCTTTCGTTGTTTCTTTTTTTTTTTTACTTTGTCAACTACAAAGGAGTTTCCAAAGGACATAGCCTCCAAAGAGAAGTGATCTTTAACCACGGAATACCTTCTCACTATTGAGCCTACCAATGAACCAGAGTCACTCTCTTAGTTCCTTGACACGAGAACTAAGAGCTTGACAGGCAAGACAGTTTGTGATTATAGTAACATGACAGTGTTTAGGAATGCTCTCTACAAGAACAGAGTCCATAATTCTGATCATGTTTGAGAAGAGAAACCCTTGTACCACCAACCTGGTTTTCCTGATTGGGGAGGCATTAAACCATAGTAAACCAGCCACTTTATAAACATTTGCAACACATGTAGTGACCACTTCCAGCCCCCACTATCTTTACTCTGACATGCCAAAATTAAGAAAATTATGGTTTGCAGCTAGATATTTATCACCTGTTTTACATATTGTCCTCATTCTTGTTTATAGAATACCTCACAACATGAGTGTCAAACTTTCCTCTTAGCAATCTCAGCTAGCTTAACCACCTTTTATGCACCACTGATTTTTGAAACACCATAGCTTCCAGATTGTGATATTGAAGCAGGCAAGCCAACACCATCCGAATTCATTACATGAGAACCTCTTCTTCCACCACCAGTTCCAGACAGAGAAAAAGTCTGATGTATGGAATTTATCAACTCCAAACCATGAATAGATGTATTGCTAAATGTTCATAGCATTAGTATATGTGAAAAGAAAGTGAGATAAATCTTCACAAGCCCTCCACACAACTTAAACACAGAAACAATGGAAGACCCTACATGTTGAAGTTTGGCATCAGCAGGTAGACGTTAATAACTACAAACAAACACAAGCCAGTTAGCTCTAGGTAATGCTTTTGCGTTTCACAATCTACAGTGCCATGTAACTACCATTCCTTTAATTTTACATGATTCCAAACTTGGCTCCTGAGCTTTGCAGGTTTAGATTTTCTTTAGAACAAATAAAATCTGCACTTTGCATGAGCCTAAGTTGAAGGCAATCTCCAATGCATTGCCCATGCCACCATAGATTTAGCTCAATGTGGTGCTGTATTAGAAGGAAAGGTTCTACTTCTCAAGCAGATCCAATGGAATCTGCTTGAGAAAAACATCCTCCGTAGAACTTAGCAAGCTCTCCATTCATCACGTTTCAAGTAACAGATTAAGATCCCGCCCAAGAGAAGAAATATTAGGAACCATATCCACATTCCAAGTTCTTTTTCCTATTCAAATATTTTTTCATGCATAATGAGTCCCAAATGCCCTGGTGAAAAATTAATGTACATCCTAGAAACAACCGATTAGCTTCATTGACCTCTTTAAGTTTCTAATGCCGAGCCCACCTTCCTATTTAGGAAAGCCAAGACATTCCAGGCAATTAAATGAGGCTTATCCCCTCCATCTGACTCTTCC
>NW_022205159.1:0-20874 GCF_008831285.2 Nymphaea colorata
TAATATGTGATCAAATGAATCGCTTAAATCCCACTCGTGTTTATACGAACAACTGATTCAATTCTTATATCGCGTATCACGTACATATAAATGTAACGACAAGTTGAATTACTAGGGATGAAACTAATGCATAGATTCATTTTTAACTAACTGTGATTTAAATCGTTCTTTATAGAAGTAACAAACAGTGAAACACATTATGTTAACTATAAGGATTAATTGAATGACTTGAATCACAAACAATGCTGAATGTGCTTAAAGATGCATGTTGAATGATTTAGTGGAATGAAATTACAGGCTTGTAGAACATAAATGACATTTAAGTTATTTACTTGCTGTATTTCAGTTAATATGACGTGTTTCGCTTGTTATTACATCTATAACGAATGATTTCAATGGTTCAAACTAAAAGTTTGTACGAAAAAATGAGATTCACGTCATTCGTTTGATCGCTTATCATTAGCCTAATGCGTTTCACTTGTTATTACATGTACAATGATTGATTTTGTTGATTGAAATCACAAGTTCAAATGGATGCAAGTGGGATCTACGCATTAGTTTGATCTCTTGTAGTCAATCCAATGAGTTGAACTTGTAGTTACATCAATAGTAAGGATCTAATGAATTGAAATCACAAGTTTGTATCAATACGAGTGGGATTTAAGCGATTCATCTGAGCACGCATATTCATTGAATGTGATTAACATGTTGCTACATCCACGTTGAAAGATTTAGTGATTTAAATCACAAGTTTGCATGAAAATGAACAAAATCAAGTGGTTCATTTGCTCTTTTATAGTTAATCTAATGTGTTCACTTTTATTACATGTATAAGAACGATTTAAATGATTGAAATCCCAATTTATATAGACACAAATCTGATGTATAAATAGTTTGATGCTTGAGTTAGTCCAATAAGTATAACTTTTGTTTATTGAATTAAGTAAAAGGGGTCATACAAAAGCATAGATCCCACTTGTATCCATATGAACTTGTGATTCAATCATTAAATCGTTCATTACACATGTAATAACAAGTGAAACACATTACATTAAATATAGGGGAGCAAATTAAGGACTTGAATCTTATTAATTCTCATACAAACTTGTGATTTCGATCAACTAAATCATTCAAAATGGATGTACTAACAAGTTAAAACATTCAACTAAATATATGTGATCAAATGAATCGCTTAAATCCCACTCGTGTTTATACGAACAACTGATTCAATGCTTATATCGCGTACTATAAATGTAACGACAAGTTGAATTACTAGGGATGAAACTAATGCATAGATTCATTTTTAACTGTATCAACTGGTGATTTAAATCGTTCTTTATAGAAGTAACAAACAGTGAAACACATTGGTTAACTATAAGGGATAATTGAATGACTTGAATCACAAACCAATGTGTGAATGTGCTTAAAGATGCATGTTGAATGATTTAGTGGAATGAAATTACAGGCTGTATGAACATAAATGACATTTAAGTTATTTACTTGCTGTATTTCAGTTAATATTACGTGTTTCGCTTGTTATTACATCTATGACGAATGATTTCAATGGTTCAAACTAAAAGTTTGTTTGAAAAAATGAGATTCACGTCATTCGTTTGATCGCTTATCATTAGCTAATGCGTTTCACTTGTTATTACATGTACAACGATTGATTTGTTGATTGAAATCACAAGTTCATATGAATGCAAATGGGATCTATGCATTAGTTTGATCTCTTGTAGTCAATCCAATGAGTTGATCTTGGAGTTACATCAATAGTAAGGGTCTAATGAATTGAAACCACAAGTTTGTATCAATACGAGTGAGATTTAAGCGATTCATCTGAGCACGCATATTTCATTGAATGTGATTAACATGTTTCTACATCCACGTTGAATGATTTAGTGGATTTAAATCACAAGTTTGCATGAAAAGAATAAAATTCAAGTGGTTCATTTGCTCTTTTATAGTTAATCTAATGTGTTTCACTTGTTATTATATGTATAAGTAACGATTTAAATGGTTGGTATGACCAATTCATATGGACACAAATCTGATGTATAGATTAGTTTGATGCTTGTAGTTAGTCCAATAAGTAGAACTTTTTGTTTTATAGAATTAAGTAAAAGGGGTCAAACAAAAGCATAGATCCCACTTGTATCCATATGAACTTGTGATTTCAATAATTTAAATCGTTCATTACAGATGTAATAACAAGTGAAACACATTAGATTAAATATAGGAGAGCAAATTAAGGACTTGAATCTTATTCATTCTCACACAAACTTGTGATTTCGATCAACTAAATCATTCAAAATGGATGTACTAACAAGTCAAAAACATTCAACTAAATATGTGTGATCAAATGAATCGCTTAAATCCCACTCGTGTTTATACGAACACTGATTTCAATTGCTTATATCGCGTACTATAAATGTAAGGACAAGTAGAATTACTAGGGATGAAACTAATGCATAGATTCCATTTTAACTGTAGTAATAAACAGTGAAACACATTAGGTAAACTATAAGGGATCAATTGAATGACTTGAATCACAAACTAATGTGTGAATGCGCTTAAAGATGCATGCTGAATGATTTAGGGGAACGAAATTACAGGCTTGTATGAACATAAATGACATTTAAGTTATTTACTTGCTGTATTTCAGTTAATATAACGTGTTTCGCTTGTTATTACATCTATAACGAATGATTTCAATGGTTCAAACTAAAAGTTTGTACGAAAAAATGATATTCACGTCATTCGTTTGATCGCTTATCATTAGCCTAATGCGTTTCACTTGTTATTAGATGTACAATTATTGATTTTGTTGATTGAAATCACAAGTTCAAATGGATGCAAGTGGGATCTACGCATTATTTTGATCTCTTGTAGTCAATCCTATGAGCTGAACTTGAAGTTACATCAATAGTAAGGATCTAATGAATTGAAATCACAAGTTTGTATCAATACGAGTGGGATTTAAGCGATTCATCTGAGCACGCATATTTCATTGAATGTGATTAACATGTTGCTACATCCACGTTGAAAGATTTAGTGGATTTAAATCACAAGTTTGCATGAAAATGAACAAAATTCAAGTGGTTCATTTGCTCTTTTACAGTTAATCTAATGTGTTTCACTTGTTATTACATGTATAAGTAACGATTTAAATGATTGATATCACCAATTCATATGGACACAAATCTGATGTACCGATTAGTTTGATGCTTGTAGTTAGTCCAATAAGTAGAACTTTTTGTTTTATTGAATTAAGTAAAAGGGGTAAAAAAAAGCATAGATCCCACTTGTATCCATATGAACTTGTGATTTCAATCATTTAAATCGTTCGTTACACATGTAATAACAAGTGAAACACATTAGATTAAATATAGGGGAGCAAATTAACGACTTGAATCTTATTCATTCTCATACAAACTTGTGATTTCGATCAACTAAATCATTCAAAATGGATGTACTAACACGTTAAAAACATTCAA
This sequence comes from Nymphaea colorata, assembly GCF_008831285.2. Taxonomy (NCBI): domain Eukaryota; kingdom Viridiplantae; phylum Streptophyta; class Magnoliopsida; order Nymphaeales; family Nymphaeaceae; genus Nymphaea; species Nymphaea colorata. The sequence goes on from NW_022205159.1 coordinate 3,498, forward strand.
TTAAATATGTGTGATCAAATGAATCGCTTAAATCCCACTCGTGTTTATACGAACAACTAATTTCAATCGCTTATATCGCGTACTATAAATGTAACGACAAGTTGAATTACAAGGGATGAAACCAATGCATAGATTCCATTTTTAACTGTTGATTTAAATCGTTCTTTATAGAAGTAATAAACAATGAAACACATTAGGTTAACTATAAGGGATTAATTGAATGACTTGAATCACAAACCAATGCGTGAATGTGCTTAAAGATGCATGTTGAATGTTTTAGTGGAATGAAATTACATGCTTGTATGAACATAAATGACATTTAAGTTATTTACTTGCTGTATTTCAGTTAATATAACGTGTTTCGCTTGTTATTACATCTATAACGAATGATTTCAATGGTTCAAACTAAAAGTTTGTACGAAAAAATGAGATTCACGTCATTCGTTTGATCGCTTATCATTAGCCTAATGCGTTTCACTTGTTATTAGATGTACAATTATTGATTTTGTTGATTGAAATCACAAGTTCAAATGTATGCAAGTGGGATCTACGCATTATTTGATCTGTTGTAGTCAATCCAATGAGTTGAACTTGTAGTTACATCAATAGTAAGGATCCAATGAATTGAAATGAAAAGTTTGTATCAATACGAGTAGCATTTAAGCGATTCATCTGAGCACGCATATTTCATTGAATGTGATTAATATGTTGCTACATCCACGTTGAAAGATTTAGTGGATTTAAATCACAAGTTTGCATGAAAATGAACAAAATTCAAGTGGTTCGTTTGCTCTTTTATAGTTAATCTAATGTGTTTCACTTGTTATTATATGTATAGGTAACGATTTAAATGATTGATATCACCAATTCATATGGACACAAATCTGATGTATAGATTAGTTTGATGCTTGTAGTAAGTCCAATAAGTAAAACTTTTTGTTTTATTGAATTAAGTAAAAGGGGTCAAACAAAGGCATAGATCCCACTTGTATCCACATGAACTTGTGATTTCAATAATTTAAATCGTTCATTAAAGATGTAATAACAAGTGAAACACATTAGATTAAATATAGGGGAGCAAATTAAGGACTTGAATCTTATTCATTCTCATACAAAATTGTGATTTCGATCAACTAAATCATTCAAAATGGATGTACTAACAAGTTAAAAACATTCAATTAAATATGTGTGATCAAATGAATCGCTTAAATCCCACTCGTGTTTATACGAACAACTGATTTCAATCGCTTATATCGCGTAATATAAATGTAACGACAAGTTGAATTACTAGGGATGAAACTAATGCATAGATTCTATTTTTGACAGGTGATTTAAATCGTTCTTTATAAAAATGATAAACAGTGAAACACATTAGGTTAACTATAAGGGATCAATTGAATGACTTGAATCACAAACTAATGCGTGAATGTGCTGAAAGATGCATGTTGAATGATTTAGTGGAATGAAATTACAGGCATGTATGAACATAAATGACATTTAAGTTATTTACTTGCTGTATTTCAGTTAATATAACGTGTTTCGCTTGTTATTACATCTATAACGAATGATTTCAATGGTTCAAACTAAAAGTTTGTACGAAAAAATGAGATTCATGTCATTCGTTTGATCGCTTATCATTAGCCTAATGCGTTTCACTTGTTATTACATGTACAATTATTGATTTTGTTGATTGAAATCACAAGTTCAAATGTATTCAAGTGGGATCTACGCATTATTTTGATCTCTTGTAGTCAATCCAATGAGTTGAACTTGTAGTTACATCAATAGTAAGGATCTAATGAATTGAAATCACAAGTTTGTATCAATACAAGCGGGATTTAAGCGATTCATCTGAGCACGCATATTTCATTGAATGTAATTAACATGTTGCTACATCCACGTTGAAAGATTTAGTGGATTTAAATCACAAGTTTGCAAGAAAATGAATAAAATTCAAGTGGTTTATTTGATCTTTTATAGTTAATCTAATGTGTTTCACTTGTTATTACATGTATAAGTAACAATTTAAATGATTGAAATCACCAATTCATATGGACACAAATCAGATGTATAGATTAGTTTGATGCTTGTAGTTAGTCCAATAAGTAGAACTTTTTGTTTTATTGAATTAAGTAAAAGGGGTCAAACAAAAGCATAGATCCCACCTGTATCCATATGAACTTGTGATTTCAATAATTTAAATCGTTCATTACACATGTAATAACAAGTGAAACACATTAGATTAAATATAGGGGTGCAAATTAAGGACTTGAATCTTATTCATTCTCATACAAACTTGTGATTTCAATCAACTAAATCATTCAAAATGGATGTACTAACAAGTTAAAAACATTCAATTAAATATGTGTGAACAAATGAATCGCTTAAATACCACTCGTGTTTATACGAACAACTGATTTCAATCGCTTATATCGCGTAATATAAATGTAACGACAAGTTGAATTACTATGGATGAAACTAATGCATAGATTCTATTTTTGACTGGTGATTTAAATCGTTCTTTATAAAAATGATAAACACTGAAACACATTAGATTAACTATAAGGGATCAATTGAATGACTTGAATCACAAACTAATGCGTGAATGTGCTTAAAGATGCATGTTGAATGATTTAGGGGAATGAAATTACAGGCTTGTATGAACATAAATGACATTTAAGTTATTTACTTGCTGTATTTCAGTTAAAATAACGTGTTTCGCTTGTTATTACATCTATAACGAATGATATCAATGGTTCAAACTAAAAGTTTGTACGAAAAAATGAGATTCATGTCATTCGTTTGATCGCTTATCATTAGCCTAATGCGTTTCACTTGTTATTACATGTACAATTATTGATTTTATTGATTGAAATCACAAGTTTAAATGTCGCATGAAAATGAACAAAAATCAAGTGGTTTATTTGCTCTTTTATAGTTAATCTAATGTGTTTCACTTGTTATTACATGTATAAGTAACAATTTAAATGATTGAAATCACCAATTCATATGGACACAAATCAGATGTATAGATTAGTTTGATGCTTGTAGTTAGTCCAATAAGTAGAACTTTTTGTTTTATTGAATTAAGTAAAAGGGGTCAAACAAAAGCATAGATCCCACCTGTATCCATATGAACTTGTGATTTCAATAATTTAAATCATTCATTACACATGTAATAACAATTGAAACACATTAGATTAAATATGGGAAGCAAATTAAGGACTTGAATCTTATTCATTCTCATACAAACTTGTGATTTCAATCAACTAAATCATTCAAAATGGATGTACTAACAAGTTAAAAACATTCAATTAAATATGTGTGATCAAATGAATCGCTTAAATCCCACTCGTGTTTATACGAACAACTGATTTCAATCGCTTATATCGCGTACTATAAATGTAACGACAAGTTGAATTACTAGGGATGAAACTAACGCATAAATTCCATTTTTAACTGTATGAACTGATCATTTAAATCGTTCCTTATAAAAGTAATAAACAGTGAAACACATTAGGCTAACTATAAGGGATCAATTGAATGACTTGAATCAGAAACTAGTCCGTGAATGTGCTTAAAGATGTATGTTGAATGATTTAGTGGAATGAAATTACAGGCTTGTATGAACATAAATGACATTTAAGTTATTTACTTGTTGTATTTCAGTTAATATAACGTGTTTCGCTTGTTATTTCATCTATAACGAATGATTTCAATGGTTCAAACTAAAAGTTTGTACGAAAAAATGAGATTCACGTCATTCGTTTGATAGCATATCATTAACCTAATGCGTTTCACTTGTTATTACATGTACAATTATTGATTTTGTTCACTGAAATCACAAGTTCAAATGGATGCAACTGGGATCTACGCAATAGTTTGATATCTTGTAGGCAATCCAATGAGTTGAACTTGTAGTTACATCAATAGTAACGATCTAATGAATTGAAATCACAAGTTTGTATCAATACGAGTGGGATTTAAGCGATTCATCTGAGCACGCATATTTCATTGAATGTGATTAACATGTTGCTACATCCACGTTGAAAGATTTAGTGGATTTAAATCACAAGTTTGCATGAAAATGAACAAAATTCAAGTGGTTCATTTGCTCTTTTATAGTTAATCTAATGTGTTTCACTTGTTATTACTTGTATAAGTAACGATTTAAATGATTGAAATCACCAATTCATATGGACACAAATTTGATGTATAGATTAGTTTGATGCTTGTAGTTAGTCCAATCAGTAGAACTTTTTGTTTTATTGAATTAAGTAAAAGGGGTCAAACAAAAGCATAGATCCCACTTGTATCCATATGAACTTGTGATTAACATGTTGCTACATCCACGTTGAAAGATTTAGTGGATTTAAATCAGAAGTTTGCATGAAAATGAACAAAATTCAAGTGGTTCATTTGCCCTTTTATAGTTAATCTAATGTTTTCACTTGTTATTACATGTATAAGTAACGATTTAAATGATTGAAATCACCCATTCATATGGACACAAATCTGATGTATACATTAGTTTGATGCTTGTAGTTAGTCCAATAAGTAGAACTTTTTGTTTTATTGAATTAAGTAAAAGGGGTCAAACAAAAGCATAGATCCCACTTGTATCCATATGAACTTGTGATTTCAATCATTTAGATCGTTCATTACACATGTAATAACAAGTAAAACACATTAGATTAAATATAGAGGAGCAAATTAATGACTTGAATCTTATTCATTCTCAAACAAACTTGTGATTTCGATCAACTAAATCATTCAAAATGGACGTACTAACAAGTTAAAAACATTCAATTAAATATGTGTGATCAAATGAATCGCTTAAATCCCACTCGTGTTTATATGGACAACTAATTTCAATCGCTTATATTGCGTACTATAAATGTAACGACAAGTTGAATTACTAGGGATGAAACTAACGCATTGATTCCATTTTTAACTGTATGAACTGGTGATTTAAATCGTTCTTTATAGAAGTAATAAATAGTGAAACACATTAGGTTAACTATAAGGGATCAATTGAATGACTTGAATCACAAACTAATGTGTGAATGTGCTTAAAGATGAATATTGAATGATTTAGTGGAACGAAATTACAGGCTTGTATGAACATAAATGAAATTTAAGTTATTTACTTGCTGTATTTCAGTAAATATAACGTGTTTCGCTTGTTATTACATCTATAACGAATGATTTCAATGGTTCAAACTAAAAGTTTGTACGAAAAAATGAGATTCACGTCATTCGTTTGATAGCATATCATTAACCTAATGCGTTTCACTTGTTATTACATGTACAATTATTGATTTTGTTCACTGAAATCACAAGTTCAAATGGATGCAACTGGGATCTACGCAATAGTTTGATATCTTGTAGTCAATCCAATGAGTTGAACTTGTAGTTACATCAATAGTAAGGATCTAATGAATTGAAATCACAAGTTTGTATCAATACGAGTGGGATTTAAGCGATTCATCTGAGCACGCATATTTCATTGAATGTGATTAACATGTTGCTTCATCCACGTTGAAAGATTTAGTTGATTTAAATCACATGTTTGCATGAAAATGAACAAAATTCAAGTGGTTCATTTGCTCTTTTATAGTTAATCTAATGTGTTTCACTTGTTATTACTTGTATAAGTAACGATTTAAATGATTGAAATCACCAATTCATATGGACACAAATTTGATGTATAGATTAGTTTGATGCTTGTAGTTAGTCCAATCAGTAGAACTTTTTGTTTTATTGAATTAAGTAAAATGGGTCAAACAAAAGCATAGATCCCACTTGTATCCATATGAACTTGTGATTTCAATCATTTAAATCATTACTTCAGTCATGTAATAACAAGTGAAACACATTAGATTAAATATAGGTGAGCAAATTAACGACTTGAATCTTATTCATTCTCATACAAACTTGTGATTTCGATCAACTAAATCATTCAAAATGGATGTACTAACAAGTTAAAAACATTCAATTAAATATGTGTGATCAAATGAATCGCTTAAATCTCACTCGTGTTTATACGAACAACTGATTTCAATCGCTTATATCGCGTACTATAAATATAACGACAAGTTGAATTACTTGGGATGAAACTAATGCATGGATTCCATTTTTAACTGGTGATTTAAATTGTTCTTTATAAAAGTAGTAAACAGTGAAACACATTAGGTTAACTATAAGGGATCAATTGAATGACTTGAATCACAAACTAATGTGTGAATGTGCTTAAAGATGCATGTTGAATGATTTAGTGGAACGAAATTACAGGCTTGTATGAACATAAATGAAATTTAAGTTATTTACTTGCTGTATTTCAGTTAATATAACGTGTTTCGCTTGCTATTACATCTATAACGAATGATTTCAATGGTTCAAACTAAAAGTTTGTACGAAAAAATGAGATTCACGTCATTCGTTTGATCGCTTATCATTAGCCTAATGCGTTTCACTTGTTATTACATGTACAATCATTGATTTTGTTGATTGAAATCACAAGTTCAAATGGATGCAAGTGGGATCTACACATTAGTTTGATCTCTTGTAGTCAATCCAATGAGTTGAACTTGTAGTTACATCAATAGTAAGGATCTAATGAATTGAAATCACAAGTTTGTATCCATACGAGTGGGATTTAAGCGATTCATCTGAGCACGCATATTTCATTGAATGTGATTAACATGTTGCTACATCCACATTGAAAGATTTAGTGGATTTAAGTCACAAGTTTGCATGAAAATGAACAAAATTCAAGTGGTTCATTTGCTCTTTTATAGTTAATCTAATGTGTTTCACTTGTTATTACATGTATAAGTAACGATTTAAATGATTGAAATCACCAATTCATATGGACATAAATCTGATGTATAGATTAGTTTGATGCTTGTAGTTAGTCCAATAAGTAGAACTTTTGTTTTATTGAATTAAGTAAAAGGGGACAAACAAAAGCATAGATCCCACTTGTATCCATATGAACTTCTGATTTCAATCATTTAAATCGTTCATTACACATGTAATAACAAGTGAAACACATTAGATTAAATATAGGGGAGCAAATTAACGACTTAAATCTTATTCATTCTCAAACAAACTTGTGATTTCGATCAACTAAATCATTCCAAATGGATGTACTAACAAGTTAAAAACATTCAATTAAATATGTGTGATCAAATGAATCATTTAAGTCCCACTCGTGTTTATACGAACAACTGATTTCAATCGCTTATATCGCGTACTATAAATGTAACGACAAGTTGAATTACTATGGATGAAACTAATGCATAGATTCTATTTTTAACTGGTGATTTAAATCGTTCTTTATAAAAGTAATAAACAGTGAAACACATTAGGTTAACTATAAGGGATCAATTGAATGACTTGAATGACAAACTAATGCGTGAATATGCTTAAAGATGCATGTTGAATGATTTAGTGTAGTGAAATTACAGGCTTGTATGAACATAAACGACATTTGAGTTATTTACTTGCTGTATTTCAGTTAATATAACGTGTTTCGCTTGTTATTATATCTATAACGAATGATTTCAATGGTTCAAACTAAAAGTTTGTACGAAAAAATGAGATTCACGTCATTCGTTTGATCGCTTATCATTAGCCTAATGCGTTTCACTTGTTATTACAAGTACAATTATTGATTTTGTTGATTGAAATCACAAGTTCAAATGGATGCAAGTGGGATCTACGCATGATTTTGATCTCTTGTAGTCAATCCAATGAGTTGAACTTGTAGTTACATCAGTAGTAACGATCTAATGAATTGAAATCACAAGTTTGTATCAATACGAGTGGGATTTAAGCGATTCATCTGAGCACGCATATTTCATTGAATGTGATTAACATGTTGCTACATCTACATTGAAAGATTTAGTGATTTAAATCACAAGTTTGCATGAAAATGAACAAAATTCAAGTGGTTCATTTGCTCTTTTATAGTTAATCTAATGTGTTTCACTTGTTATTATGTATAAGTAACGATTTAAATGATTGAAATCACCAATTCATATGGACACAAATCTGATGTATAGATTAGTTTGATGCTTGTAGCTAGTCCAATAAGTAGAACTTTTTGTTTTATTGAATTAAGTAAAAGGGGTCAAACAAAAGCATAGATCCCACTTGTATCCATATGAACTTGTGATTTCAATCATTTAAATCATTCATTACACATGTAATAACAAGTGAAACACATTAGATTAAATATAGGGTAGCAAATTAACGACTTGAATCTTATTCATTCTCGTACAAACTTGTGATTTCGATCAACCAAATCATTTAAAATGGATGTTCTAACAAGTTAAAAACATTCAATTAAATATGTGTGACCAAATGAATCGCTTAAATCTCACTCGTGTTTATACGAACAACTGATTTCAATCGCTTATATCGCGTACTATAAATGTAACGACAAGTTGAATCACTATGGATGAAACTAATGCATAGATTCTATTTTTAACTGGTGATTTAAATCGTTCTTTATAAAAGTAATAAACAGTGAAACACATTAGGTTAACTATAAGGGATCAATTGAATGACTTGAATCACAAACTAATGCGTGAATGTGCTTAAAGATGCATGTTGAATGATTTAGTGTAATGAAATTACAGGCTTGTATGAACATAAATGACATTTAAGTTATTTACTTGCTGTATTTCAGTTAATATAATGTGTTTCGCTTGTTATTACATCTATAACGAATGATTTCAATGGTTCAAACTAAAAGTTTGAACGAAAAAATGAGATTCACGTCAATCGCTTGATCGCTTATCATTAGTCTAATGCGTTTCACTTGTTATTACATGTACAATTATTGATTTTGTTGATTGAAATCACAAGTTCAAATGGATACAAGTGGGATCTACGCATGATTTTGATCTCTTGTAGTCAATCCAATGAGTTGAAATTGTAGTTACATCAATAGTAAGGATCTCATGAATTGAAATCACAAGTTTGTATCAATACGAGTGGGATTTAAGCGATTCATCTGAGCACGCATATTTCGTTGAACGTGATTAACATGTTGCTACATCCACGTTGAAAGATTTAGTGGATTTAAATCACAAGTTTGCATGAAAATGAACAAAATTCAAGTGGTTCATTTGCTCTTTTATAGTTAATCTAATGTGTTTCACTTGTTATTACATGTATAAGTAACGATTTAAATGATTGAAATCACCAATTCATATGGACACAAATCTGATGCATAGATTAGTTTGATGCTTGTAGTTAGTCCAATAAGTAGAACTTTTTGTTTATTGAATTAAGTAAAAGGGGTCAAACAAAAGCATAGATCCCACTTGTATCCATATGAACTTGTGATTTCAATCATTTAAATCGGTCATTACATATGTAATAACAAGTGAAACACATTAGATTAAATATAGGGGAGCAAATTAACGACTTGAATCTTATTCATTCTCATACAAACTTGTGATTTCGATGAACTAAATCATTCAAAATGGATGTACTAACAAGTTAAAAACATTCAATTAAATATGTGTGATCAAATGAATCGCTTAAATCCCACTCGTGTTTATACGAACAACTGATTTCAATCGCTTATATCCCGTACTATAAATGTAACGACAAGTTGAATTACTATGGATGAAACTAATGCATAGATTCTATTTTTAACCTATGATTTAAATCGTTCTTTATAAAAGTAATAAACAGTGAAACACATTAGGTTAACTATAAGGGATCAATTGAATGACTTGAATCACAAACTAATACGTGAATGTGCTTAAAGATGCATGTTGAATGATTTAGTGTAATGAAATTACAGGCTTGTATGAACATAAATGACATTTAAGTTATTTACTTGCTATATTTCAGTTAACATAACGTGTTTCGCTTGTTATTACATCTATAACGAATGATTTCAATGGTTCAAACTAAAAGTTTGTACAAAAAAATGAGATTCATGTCATTTGTTTGATCGCTTATCATTAGCCTAATGCATTTCACTTGTTATTACATGTACAATTATTTATTTTGTTGATTGAAATCACAAGTTCAAATGGATGCAAGTGGGATCTACGCATGATTTTCATCTCTTGTAGTCAATCCAATTTGTTGAACTTGTAGTTACATCAATAGTAAGGATCTAATGAATTGAAATCACAAGTTTGTATCAATACGAGTGGGATTTAAGCGATTCATCCGAGCACGCATATTTCATTGAATGTGATTAACATGTTGCTACATCCACGTTGAATGATTTAGTGGATTTAAATCACAAGTTTGCATGAAAATGAACAAAATTCAAGTGGTTCATTTGCTCTTTTATAGTTAATCTAATGTGTTTCACTTGTTATTACATGCATAAGTAACGATTGAAATCACCATTTCATATGTACACAAATCTGATGTATACATTAGTTTGATGCTTGTAGTTAGTTTAATAAGTAAAACTTTTTGTTTCATTGAATTAAGTAAAAGGGGTCAAACAAAAGCATAGATCCCACTTGTATCCATATGAACTTGTGATTTCAATCATTTAAATCGTTCATTACACATGTAATAACAAGTGAAACACATTAGATTAAATATAGGAGTGCAAATTAACGACTTGAATCTTATTCATTCTCTTACAAACTTGTGATTCCAATCAACTAAATCATTCAAAATGGATGTACTAACAAGTTAAAAACATTCAATTAAACATGTGTGATCAAATGAATCGTTTAAATTCCGCTCGTGTTTATACGAACAACTGATTTCAATCGCTTATATCGCGTACTATAAATGTAACGACAAGTTGAATTACTAGGGATGAAACTAATGCATAGGTTCTATTTTTCACTGGTGAATTAAATCGTTCTTTATACAAGTAATAAACAGTGAAACACATTAGGTTAACTATAAGGGATCAATTGAATGACTTGAATGACAAACTAATGCGTGAATGTGCTTAAAGATGCATGTTGAATGATTTAGTGTAATGAAATTACATGCTTGTATGAACATAAATGACACTTAAGTTATTTACTTGCTGTATTTCAGTTAATATAACGTGTTTCGCTTGTTATTACAACTATAATGAATGATTTCAATGGTTCAAACTAAAAGTTTGTACGAAAAAATGAGATTCACCTCATTCGTTCATTGAAATCACAAGTTCAAATGGATGCAAGTGGGATCTACGCATGATTTTGATCTCTTGTAGTCAATCCAATGAGTTGAACTTGTAGTTACATCAATATGAGTGGGATTTAAGCGATTCATCTGAGCACGCATATTTCATTGAATGTGAATAACATGTTGCTACATCCACGTTGAAAGATTTAGTGGATTTAAATCATTAGTTTGCATGAAAATGAAGAAAACTCAAGTGGTTCATTTGCTCTTTTATAGTTAATCTAATGTGTTTCACTCTTTATTACATGTATAAATAACGATTTAAATGATTGAAATCACCAATTCATATGAACACAAATCTGATGTATAGATTAGTTTGATGCTTGTAGTTAGTCCAATAAGTAGAACTTTTTGTTTTATTGAATTAAGTAAAAGGGGTCAAACAAAAGCATAGATCCCACTTGTATCCATATGAACTTATGATTTCAATCATTTAAATCGTTCATTACACATGTAATAACAAGTGAAACACATTAGATTAAATATAGGGCAGCAAATTAACGACTTGAATCTTATTCATTCTCATACAAACTTGTGATTTCGATCAACTAAATCATTCAAAATGGATGTACTAACAAGTTAAAAACATTCAATTAAATATGTGTGATCAAATGAATCGCTTAAATCCCACTCGTGTTTATACGAACAACTGATTTCAATCGCTTATATCGCGTACTATAAATGTAACGACAAGTTGAATTACGAGGGATGAAACTAATGCATAGATTCCATTTTTAACTGGTGATTTAAATCGTTCTGCTGTATTTCAGTTAATATAACGTGTTTCGCTTGTTGTTACATCTATAACGAATGATTTTAATGGTTCAAACTAAAAGTTTGTACGAAAAAATGAGATTCACGTCATTCGTTTGATCGCTTATCATTAGCCTAATGCGTTTCACTTGTTATTACATGTATAATGATTGATTTTGTTGATTAAAATCACAAGTTCAAATGGATGCAAATGGGATATACGCATTAGTTTGATCTCTTGTAGTCAATCCAATGAGTTGAACTTGAAGTTACATCAATAGTAAGGATCTAATGAATTGAAATTACAAATTTGTATCAATATGAGTGAGATTTAAGCGATTCATCTCAGCACGCATATTTCATTGAATGTGATTAACATGTTGCTACATCCACGTTGAATGATTTAGTGGATTTAAATCACAAGTTTGCATGAAAATGAACAAAATTGAAGTGGTTCATTTGCTCTTTTATAGTTAATCTAATGTGTTTCACTTGTTATTACATGCATAAGTAACGATTGAAATCACCATTTCATATGTACACAAATCTGATGTATACATTACTTTGATGCTTGTAGTTAGTTTAATAAGTAGAACTTTTTGTTTCATTGAATTAAGTAAAAGGGGTCAAACAAAAGCATAGATCTCACTTGTATCCATATGAACTTGTGATTTCATTCATTTAAATTGTTCATTACACATGTAATAACAAGTGAAACACATTAGATTAAATATAAGGGAGCAAATTAACGACTTGAACCTTATTCATTCTCATACAAACTTGTGATTTCGATGAACTAAATCATTCAAAATGGATGTACTAACAAGTTAAAAAGACTCAATTAAATATGTGTGATCAAATGAATCGATTAAACCCCACTCGTGTTTATACGAACAACTGATTTCAATCGCTTATATCGCGTACTATAAATGGAACCACAAGTAGAATTACGAGGGATGAAACTAATGCATAGATTCTATTTTTAACTGGTGATTTAAATCGTTCTGCTGTATTTCAGTTAATATAACGTGTTTCGCTTGTTATTACATCTATAACGAATGATTTTAATGGTTCAAACTAAAAGTTTGTACGAAAAAATGAGATTCACGTCATTCGTTTGATCGCTTATCATTAGCATATTGCGTTTCACTTGTTATTACATGTACAATGATTGATTTTGCTGATTAAAATCACAAGTTCAAATGGATGCAAATGGGATCTACGCATTAGTTTGATCTCTTGTAGTCAATCCAATGAGTTGAACTTGGAGTTACATCAATAGTAAGGATCTAACGAATTGAAATCTCAAGTTTGTATCAATATGAGTGAGATTTAAGCGATTTATCTGAGCACGCATATTTCATTGAATGTGATTAACATGTTCCTACATCCACATTGAATGATTTAGTGGATTTAAATCACAAGTTTGCTTGAAAATGAAAAAAATTCGAGTGATTCATTTGCTCTTTTATAGTTAATCTAATGTGTTTCACTTGTTATTGCATGCATAAGTAACAATTGAAATCACCATTTCATATCTACACAAATCTCATGTATACATTAGTTTGATGCTTGTAGTTAGTTTAATAAGTAGAACTTTTTGTTTCATTGAGTTAAGTAAAAGGGGTCAAATAAAAGCATAGATCCCACTTATATCCATATGAACTTGTGATTTCAATAATTTAAATCGTTCATTACACATGTAATAACAAGTAAAACACATTAGATTAAATATAGGGGAGCAAATTAACGACTTAAACCTTATTCATTCTCATACAAACTTGTGATTTCGATCAACTAAATCATTCAAAATGGATGTACTAACAAGTTAAAAACATTCAATTAAATATGTGTGATCAAATGAATTGCTTAAATCCCACTCGTGTTTATACGAACAACTGATTTCAATTGCTTATATCGCGTACTATAAATGTAACGACAAGTTGAATTACTAGGGATGAAACTAATGCATAGATTCCATTTTTAACTGTATGAACTGGTGATTTAAATCGTTCTTTATAGAAGTAATAAACAGTGAAACACATTAGGTGAACTATAAGGGATCAATTGAATGACTTGAATCACAAACTAATGTGTGAATGTGCTTAAAGATGCATGTTGAATGATTTAGTGGAACGAAATTACAGGCTTGTATGAACATAAATGACGTTTAAGTTATTTACTTGCTGTATTTCAGTTAATATAACGTGTTTCGCTTGTTATTACATCTATAACGAATGATTTCAATGGTTCAAACTAAAAGTGATTTCAATCGCTTATATCGCGTACTATAAATGCAAAGATGAAACTAATGCAAAGATTCCATTTTTAATTACATTCAATGAAAAGTAAGTTATTTACTTACTTGCTGTATTGCGTTTAATTACTAGAGATGAAACTAATGCAAAGATTCCATTTTTAACTGGTGATTTAAATCGTTCTTTATAGATGTAATAAACAGTGAAACTCATTACGTTAACTATAAGGGATCAATTGAATGACTTGAATCACAAACTAATGTGTGAATGTGCTTAAAGATGCTTGTTGAATGATTTAGTGTAATGAAATTATAGGCTTGTATGAACATAAATGTCATTTAAGTTATTTACTTGCTGTATTTCAGTTAATATAACATGTTTCGCTAGTTATTACATCTATAACCAATGATTTTAATGGTTCAAACTAAAAGTTTGTACGAAAAAATGAGATTCACGTCATTCGTTTGATCGCTTATCATTAGCCTAGTGCGTTTCACTTGTTATTACATGTACAATGATTGATTTTGTTGATTGAAATCCCAAGTTCAAATGGATGCAAGTGGGATCTACGCATTAGTTTGATCTCTTGTAGTCAATCCAATGAGTTGAACTTGTAGTTACATCAATAGTAAGGATCTAATGAATTGAAATCACTAGTTTGTATCAATACGAGTGGGATTTAAGCGATTCATCAGAGCACGCATATTTCATTGAATGTGATTAACATGTTGCTACATCCACGTTGAAAGATTTAGTGGATTTAAATCACAAGTTTGCATGAAAATGAACAAAATTCAAGTGGTTCATTTGCCCTTTTATAGTTAATCTAATGTGTTTCACTTGTTATTACATGTATAAGCAACGATTTAAATGAATGAAATCACCAATTCATATGGACACAAATCTGATGTATAAATTAGTTTGATGCTTGTAGTTAGTCCATTAAGTAGAACTTTTTGTTTTATTGAATTAAGTAAAAGGGGTCAAACAAAAGCATAGATCCCACTTGTATCCATATGAACTTGTAATTTCAATCATTTAAATCGTTCGTTACACATGTAATAACAAGTGAAACACATTAGATTAAATATAGGGGAGCAAATTAACGACTTGAATCTTATTCATTCTCTTACAAACTTGTGATTTCAATCAACTAAATCATTCAAAATGGATGTACTAACAAGTTAAAAACATTCAATTAAATATGTGTGATCAAATGAATCGTTTAAATCCCGCTCGTGTTTATACGAACAACTGATTTCAATCGCTTATATCGCGTACTATAAATGTAACGACAAGTTGAATTACTAGGGATGAAACTAATGCATAGATTCCATTTTTAACTGGTGAATTAAATCGTTCTTTATAGAAGTAATAAACAGTGAAACACATTAGGTTAACTATAAGGGATCAATTGAATGACTTGAGTCACAAACTAATGCGTGAATGTGCTTAAAGATGCATGTTGAATGATTTAGTGTAATGAAATTACAGGCTTGTATGAACATAAATGACATTTAAGTTATTTACTTGTTGTATTTCAGTTAATATAACGTGTTTCGCTTGTTATTACATCTATAACGAATGATTTCAATGGTTCAAACTAAAAGTTTGTACGAAAAAATGAGATTCACGTCATTCGTTTGATCACTTATCATTAGCCTAATGTTTTTCACTTATTATTACATGTACAATTGTTGATTTTGTTGATTGAAATCGCAAATTCAAATGGATGCAAGTGGGATCTACGCATGATTTTGATCTCTTGTAGTCAATCCAATGAGTTGAACTTGTAGTTACATCAATAGTAAGGATCTAATGAATTGAAATCACAAGTTTGTATCAATACGAGTGGGATTTAAGCGATTCATCTGAGCACGCATATTTCATTGAATGTGATTAACATGTTGCTACATCCACGTTGAAAGATTTAGGGGATTTAAATCATGAGTTTGCATGAAAATGAAGAAAATTCAAGTGGTTAATTTGCTCTTTTATAGTTAATCTAATATGTTTCACTTGTTATTACTTGTATAAATAACGATTTAAATGATTGAAATCACCAATTCATATGGACACAAATCTGATGTATTGATTAGTTTGATGATTGTAGTTAGTCCATTAAGTAGAACTTTTTGTTTTATTAAATTAAGTAAAAGGGGTCAAACAAAAGCATAGATACCACTTGTATCCATATGAACCTATGATTTCAATAATTTAAATCGTTCATTACACATGTAATAACAAGTGAAACACATTAGATTAAATATAGGGAGCAAATTAACGACTTGAATCTTATTCATTCTCTTACAAACTTGTGATTTCAATCAACTAAATCATTCAAAATGGATGTACTAACAAGTTAAAACATTCAATTAAATATGTGTGATCAAATGAATCGTTTAAATCCCGCTCGTGTTTATACGAACAACTGATTTCAATCGGCTTATATCGCGTACTATAATGTAACGACAAGTTGAATTACTAGGGATGAAACTAATGCATAGATTCCATTTTAACTGGTGAATTAAATCGTTCTTTATAGAAGTAATAAACAGTGAAACACATTAGGTTAACTATAAGGGATCAATTGAATGACTTGAGTCACAAACTAATGCGTGAATGTGCTTAAAGATGCATGTTGAATGATTTAGTGTAATGAAATTACAGGCTTGTATGAACATAAATGACATTTAAGTTATTTACTTGTTGTATTTCAGTTAACTATAACGTGTTTCGCTTGTTATTTACATCTATAACGAATGATTTCAATGGTTCAAACTAAAGTTTGTACGAAAAAATGAGATTCACGTCATTCGTTTGATCACTTATCATTAGCCTAATGTGTTTCACTTATTATTAATGTAAATTGTTGATTTTGTTGATTGAAATACAAATTCAATGGATGCAAGTGGGATCTACGCATGATATTTTGATCTCTTGTAGTCAATCCATGAGTTGAAATGTAGTTACATCAATAGTAAGGATCTAATGAATTGAAATCACAAGTTTGTATCAATACGAGTGGGATTTAAGCGATTCATCTGAGCACGCATATTTCATTGAATGTGATTAACATGTTGCTACATCCACGTTGAATTTAGGGGATTAAATCATAGTGCATGAAAATGAAGAAATTCAAGTGGTTAATTTGCTCTTTTATAGTTAATCTAATATGTTTCACT
>NW_022205160.1:0-2500 GCF_008831285.2 Nymphaea colorata
CGAGATTGCTTCCTAATTCGGTGGAGCAGCTGATTGCGAGCTGATCCTGAATCGGGACAGATGGCAGCAGCTGGACAAGGGCACAGATGGGCGGCTGGATGATGGACAGATGTCGAAATTAAAGGCTGAGATGAAACGGAGGTGACTTGCCGGAAATGGCAGATGCGACGGAGGAGGAAGCTCCAATTCGCACCGGCGGCCTGAGCTAACGCTCGGAACTTATTGACCGTAATACCCTTTCAAAATTTTAGTTAAAACACTAGGGAAGAAGGGCAATTCGGTCCCTAACGCCGGAATCAATGGCGACCACCGGAATTTAGCAGCGATGGCCGGATTCAAACAATTTTCCGGCGAGATTCTATCTCGAGATCCAGCCGACGGAACTCGCCCCTTTTTGATATTTAGAAAGCTCTTTTCTGGGCGATTCACGGGGATCACTCCTCTTCTTCAGATCTCGACCAGAGAGCGAGATTTCTTAACTTTTGAGCCTCTGTCCGACAGATCAAAAGGGAGAACAGGCCGCTAGAAATTGTAATTTTCTTATCGATTTGTCTTTCTAATCCGGCCAACTGCCTACTAGGGATCAAACGTCTGATTTCAATCCCGCGACGCGATCTGCAATTTCTGATTAGAACAGAAAACGCCCCAAATTCTGATTCCCCTCTTCGGGTATGCGAGGGAGGAACCGAGAGAAGACGCCCTGTGTTCTAAGGCAGAATGCAGCAATCGGGCAGCGAGAGAGAGATCGAAATTCGTCTCCTCTTCGGTGTCGAATTGAAGCCGGCGGTAGATCCGTCGCCTTCAATCTTCCCTATGCTGGAATCGGCCTCACAGTACCCTCGTGATCAGGGCAAAGGCACCGATTTCAGAACTTTGAAAAGCTCGAAAGGGGGTACTTACGTGACAAGGGAGGGATCGCCGCCGGTGGTGGAGATCCGCCGATGCCTTCTTCCTTATGCCTATGTCTCGGACGGCGGCTCTTCAAGGAATTTCTGGATTCGGAAGCGTCGTGGAGGTAGAGGACGCGAGGAGGGAGAAGACGCCTGGTTCTCGGGTTGAACAAGGTGGGAGACGAGAGGGGAGAAGCCTCGTGCGAGGAGAGAGAGAGTGCCACACCAAATACCAATCTTTGATTAATTTTTCGATCCTTTCTACATTGAGTTTACAGAATATATACTAAACATAATGCGAGCCCTAATTACATGTTAACCTAGCTCGCTACTTAGTCTAATGTCAAAAATGCGCAAGGCACAACCCGCCTTGCTAGGTCTCTACTACAAAACTTGACGTCGACATGAAATAGATGACGCAACCTAAACCGGGCCTAGCGCCCAACTCAAAAATCGAAAGCTAAAGTCCCTAAGTCTTGTGGACTTAGGGCGGGGACCTCGTGTGGGTTACCGCCCACACTTCGGAAATTCGAGCATGGGTCAAGTCCGATTGGCTCGGACCTGAACCTAAGCCTCTCGGCTTTAGATAGGCTCAAGCGTTCGGGGAATTTGGACTCACGCTCGGATTAACCTGATCAAGCTCGGTGAGCCTCGCAATAGGTTCTAGAACGTCTTGAGTTCCACCTGGTTTGAGCACTCTTTCGGACCTAGTTGCTCCTCCCACGCCGCCCGCTGCAACTGGCTCGAGTGCTGACTTAGCCTCGCTTGGACTTTCTTCGTGCTGCCTTAGCGCCTGTGTCCACAAATCCGAGGCCTTTCGTCTTGACCGACTGGTTTCGGCCTGATCACGCCGAGTTGGGTCTGGACCTACAAGTTGGTCCGTAACAGTTTCACAGTCTGAATTAGTTCATACTTACACATGCATGGCTTAATCTTTGAGACAAGCATATGACTACTGGCAGGATCAACCAGGTAGCAACACATCGACAACGTCAGAGGCCCCGGCCACAAAAGAACCGATAGCTACCGACGGTCAATCATCGTTTCGTTTTTGACATCACTGCGGACGACGTTTTAGGAAGAACAGCATTAAAAACTGCCCACCGGCGCCCGAAACGTACTGAGAATCCATAAAGCCGACGTAACGACAGAAATAACCAACGATCAGCACAAAAGCTGAGAGGCCAAAAGCCGCACGCCCAAGCCCTCCGCACACCATGCGGATGGGCTGCGTTAATGTCCTTAACAAGACGGCGTTCCACCAAAGCGGCAGCAATACAGAGACCAAACGTAGGGGCAAAACAAACTTAGCGTCAACCACACCAATATAACAAGCACATCACCCAAACGGTTCATGGCAAACCAAAACAGCCATGACGCCGATGGGAGACGCAGCCACGCCACTCATGCGCCAAGACATCAGGCGCTTCCCAACGGTCGCCTTCACGCCGGCATAGCCATGCGGACAAGCGGAACTTGGGAGGCGCATAATGTTGAAACGCGAGATAGATTCTCGATCAAACCGAACCGTCGTGGAACAACCGATAAAAACAAGCAAGAAGCAAACAGCAAAGGCAACGGGGATCCGTCAAACCGAGCATCAATCTCCT
>NW_022205160.1:12500-22500 GCF_008831285.2 Nymphaea colorata
GGCCGTACCGATTCACTTTGTACATGTTTTATTTCAGCTTTTGCTCTTGTACCGGGACGGTTCAGGGGCGTCCCGAGTGACTTAGCCTTTATAAGCTAAGTGATGGAACTTTTACCCTAAGTTTTTGCATAATGAAATAGAGTTTCTTCTCTCTCGCACGAGAGTTTGTTCCCATGGAGGCTGAGAAGCTTTCCCCCATGAATGCCTGCAACTCCCTTCCTCTCTGAGAAGCCATTGGCCGGAGAAGACGCCGGAGTGCGGTCGGAAAGTCGAGCAACCAGAGGGCTGGCGCCGGAGGCCAGCACCGGACGCTCGGCTGCGAGTTCTTCCTCTCCCATTTGCTGAAAACGGAGGTTCTGTGAAGCCCCTGGCCGGAACCGTGGAGAAGACGATCGGAGTGCTGGTAGCTCGACCACGGAGCTGCTGTGAGGCTGCGTTCGTCAAGGGAGAGCAGCGGATGTGGCTGCGCTGGTTTCAGCAACGCCTTCCCTGCTGAAAACGACATCCGGCGGTCTTCAAGAGGTAAGCCTTGATCTCCCACGGCTTCCTCTAGTTGTCCGTTCGTTCCAGAAGGTGGCTCTAACGCTGCTGACGCCGGAGGTGCTTCTAACTCGTTTAGAATCCACCGAAGGTAGCTCGGGCGATTGTCGCTGGCTTGAAGAGTCGTCCGATCGGTTTTATTGATTGTGAGCAGCGCATTCGGGCGGAATCCTTCCGTTCGTCTAACACTGTGAGCAGGGATTTAAATCGATGGGAGACTAAGTGATTTCTGTAGCATGTGTTTACTCTTGCTTCTGTAATGTTATTGCTGCGAGAAATCGAGGAGAAACGCAAAGGAATCGAAAGGAAAATGAAAAACGGAATAGCCTTCAACCGGTTTCTGGAAAACAGGCCCTGAACCCTGATAAAACGTAAATCTGAAGAAATACAGAGAGGGTTTTGACGATCCGATCTTCTGTGACTTTCCCCTCATCAATACGAAACCAACAAACCCGAAATGAGTCAAATCCGACCAGAAATGAGGGAGATATCGCAGTTTGAATAGCCTGGACTGTTTTCCCCAATTTTGCCGCCGACCAGTCCCTGGAAACCTGCAAATCTGAAGAAAATGGTGTACAATCTCGACGATCGGCCACTGTGGTTGCCTTCCTAACATCCTTACGCACATTTCAAGCTAAGGAGGCCCCAAATCCGACGTCGGATGACTGAGATATGATCGACGGCCTGAATCTGAAAAAGAACGGCGGTGGAATTCTGCAATCTCCGCCCGAACGGCGGCAGCGCCCCCATCTTCATTAGAATTTGGGGAAAACCACCAAATCCGGTGATCTGACTATCCTCATTCGATCAATCCTGTTGTTCTTGATCTATTCCTGATATCTAATGCTCTGATTAACATTTTGATTGAATATGATCAACCGGAGAATCGATTGAAGCTCTGGAATCCTTCCTGCACCCGCCTGAGTGGATGAACACTGCTGCAGCGTCGCGTGCCTTCCAGGAGCTATCACCTGAGAGCGAATCTGAGCCGGGCCTCTTGAGAGTTCCTTCCTTGGTGTCTTAGGAGTCTCCCGGTGAAATTTGGCATTCATTGGACGAAGGAAATGACTGGAACGAGGATCTGAAGCCGAAGCTGTCTGAACCATTTCCTGTCGTCCTGAACAGAGCTCCACCTTGCGGCGTCCAGCTCCAAAACTGCTCAACGTCTTGCCCAAGGAGGTCTTGTTTGGGCCCAATCTTTTGGGCGTCCAAACCTTGGTGTATCAGCTCCCTTCAATCCAAATTTCAGGATTTTTGGGTGTCTGGATCAACGGGAATGAATTTTTGAAGACGGACTACTCTGGAACTCGCCTGCGTTCTGTTCTGTTCCTGAACAGAGCCTGTTGACTGTGACAGTTCGGCGCCTTCAGCCTTCAACGACTTGACCTTAGAGGGCTCCGATTGCAGTGATTTTTGGAGCGTCCCTTCATAATCATCAGAGGCAGCTACCCACCAAATTTCAGCTCAATCCGAGCTGTGGATGATTTTTAATGATTTTTGGAAGATCGGCAAAGCCTGAGAATCCAGAACCTTCACCAGAGAACCAGGGAGCTTAAGCTGTCCAGGACAGCGCGCGTGCTTCGGCGTCAATCGAAGCTTGCCTCACCCCTTCATCGTCTAGCTCCAGGGGTTTAATCCTCAATCTGGTGACGCCTCTCCACCTTCGAAATACTGCTCTTAATCTTTGCCTTTGTCAGTGATTCGCTCGCCCTTGTTTGAAGTGCATTGTAGCCCAACGGTGGAAGGTGTTGCGGACAGCAGGGCCTAATCCATTGCAGCTACACCGGTTAGGAGACATAGCTTACGCCGGGCTAAGCGGCGCTTGCCTCCCCCTAAACTCAACAACGAACAGGGGTAAAACGTTCTCACGGTGAAGTCTCCTAACGATGCTTGGGAATACTCCGTTTCCTTGCTATTTTCGACAGTAACCTTCTCTATTCATTTTCTGGAGTGTATTGCTGAGAAGGAGGAGCAGTCCAGCAACCGTGTGCTGAGCTGATCCCGGGAGAAGAAGGGTGTACGCTGTCACCTTGTCAGCGCTAGCTTCCCCCTACTTCATCACAGCACTAGGGGTTCCAACGTTTCCAGCTAAGTGCAATCCCTTCTCCCGTCTTGAGTTGCTGAATTACAAAACAGTAACTATGCTGTCTATGTCTTGAGCAAGGAGGAGAGACCAACTTGAACGGGCACCTCGCTTGCGAAGACCGACGTGCTGATTACCAAGGGGCTTTGGCCTTTGCCCTTGGTCGCTTGCTGAACTAGCTTCAGCCAGGTAGGCACCCGAATCACCCTATAGATTCGAGGGCGGGTGCACTTGTTTTCAGCCTTGCCTCCGGGCGTGTAGTGCTGGGGTTACCTCCAAAGCTCGATAGCTAAGGACACGAACCCGGACTACGGACCTTCCTAGGGTGCATGGTGATGGTTTGCACGTCCTAGGGATTGTATGAATGGTTTGATACGAATGATGAATGCTGGATTGAGTGAGGAATGAGCTATTGTTGTACGCTACGCTTGTACGGCCTCGAACCCAACTTGTTGTAGTAGGTTCAGACCTAGTTTAGCAAAGGGTAAACCATTCCTTGTATCCTTACCCAAGGGCATTTGAGCTGGGATTGTGTCCAGCCGGGGTTGAAATTTTGTAAGGCCAAACTTGGGCCAGCTACATTACCACTAAGAGGTCTTGGGAGGTTACGTTCGTCGGCGGCTTTGAGGCGCTACAAGGGCGGATGTAACAGTTTGGTATCAGAGCGGCTTAGTGGGATTTCTTGTTCAGTTTGGTTCAGCTAAGGCAGCATAGAGTCACGGTTTTGAGCAGCTTAGTCTTCTGAAATTCGATCTTGAAAGTGAGTTTCTATCGCAGCCATGTGGCGCAAAGAGAAACAACCGGTTAGAGAAGTTGAGGAAACCGAAATAGTTGAGGAGGCAGCTACCGCTGCTCATGTAGAACCTCATCTCACACTTCCTTCAGCTGACTTAAGCACTTTAATAACATCTATACAGCAGCTTACAGCCCAGCAAGCGGCATTCATGAAAGAAACGCAAGTCATCCATGAACGATTAGCCCATAACCAAGAAGAAGAGCCCGCCTACGGGTACAGCTCATATGAGGAACAAAACTCATATAGTGATTCGGATGAGTATGAGCCATCTTACGCTAGTGAGGACTGCAATCCTATTGAGGAGATGGATGAAGAGGAAGGTGATGATCAACAAACCAATTCTGAGAGTTCCGATCAAGGAGATGAATACTCCAAAGCGAGCCAACATAGTGAGGATGAACGGTTGACTACCAATGAAATCGAGGATCAGTCAAGTGATGAATCTTGCAAAGAATGGGGAGACGACTATGGGGATCCATCCCCTAATGACCATTCCAGTTCTTCACCCCATGAGTATCGTGGGTTCACTTTGGCTAAAACAAGGTTGTATCACCCCCGAATCAGCAACTTCACGTTCGGGTATGCAACTAGTAGTGGGACAACTCACAAGAGGGAATCCAACTATTGTGAACCACTACTGCCCTTAGTTGGTCATAATAGATTGCATAATTACAGCCCACAAAATTCAACGAACCCCTTGAGGTGTGGGCCAACGAAGGCAGCAAGCTTACAGCCCTCTACTGCCATTTCGCTTAAGTCAACCAGCAGCCATTCAAAGCCAAATAAAAATCAGAAAATCCACAACCGGGCAGATCAGCAAAAAGGGAACAAGCTGAAAGATATTTTGGCAACCTCAGATTTAGGAAGGAGGCCTAAGCCCCGAACAAGGAGCAACTTTGTAAATGGTCCTTCACTGAAAACAGAGAACCGAAATCAACAACTTTCAAAGGAACCATTGAAAGATCCCCTACCAGCAGCGTATAATTTGCGGGAGGCAATAAGGAAGATTCAGTCCTCTACCAAACCCGATAAAATGCAGCAACAAAAAACGACCAGCAGTCGTGTTCCTGTTCGGAACAAGATGCCAATTCCAGCAAGGCTTGAACCCGCTAAAAATGCTAACGTCTTGAGAATAAGTCCAGCCATGGTACGCAAGAAAGAACAGGTTGCTAAGGCACCCGAGGGAGCTAAGGTGGGTGATGATGGTACAGCCACCATTAGAGAGCAACCACCAGCCGAGAAGCCCCATTTCACTCTAACTGATGCGTTGACCATGATTAGACGGATTGTAGCGAAGAATGACGAACTATTAGAGCAAATGTACTTCCAACGACAGAATGAGCAAAGAACCTTCCTAAGTGCGCCAGCTCATGGGCAAGGCAATGGCCCCCAACAAGAGCAGGCTGAGAATTCGGATAAATCGGATGAAGAGGATGAGGCTGTGGCAACCCGTGAGAAACCAACCGGTCAATTCCCGACTTCTAACGATAAAATTTCAGATTTATTAAAGGACCTGAAAACGGGTGAGCATCAAACTCTAGAAAGGCGAAATGAAAACATTAAGAATGCTGAAATCCATGAGGACAAAGAGCTCGCCCCTATGGACCACATTGAGGTAGCGGCAACCCTTTATGATCAGCTGGAATCAATACCATGGAGTACCTTCACAGCGAGTGAGGCATCATCTAAGGAGGATGGCGATGACAACACAAATTTTTCAGCCCGTAAGAATGGGAACTGTGGCCAGCTAGAATGGGCAGATCTTGGGCAGAACGTGTTGAAGCAACTCCCAAACACCACCTTCGTTCTTAAGACCAATAATAGTCTTCACATGCCAACGTTTGCACATTATCTTAAGGCTGAAGTGCACCCACAAGTTAGGCTGATTTTTGACCATGGGAAGTCCATACAAGGGTCGGCAACAAAATGTTACAAGGAACTTCACAAGAGAATGGAGTCCCAACTTGGACGACTCCCGATCGATTATGGACCGTGCTACCCTCTACTATTGATAGGATGGTTCAAGGCCAAACTGGGAAACGAATTGGCAGCACTTGGAGAGCGTTGTAGGGCAAGGCCTAAGAGGCTTAAAGGCCAAGTCTATGATCGAGGAAGGTTGCATGGGGCAGCGATATTAAGTGACAACCCAAGACATCAAGACCAGCGAAGGACATTACTGGGGCTGTTGCAGCGGGATTATGGACCAGCTAGAAGCAAGGCCTCGCTGGATAAGAGTGGTCGGTTCACCCTAGGGGACTGCCAAGGTCGAGCTTGGGGACAAGCTCGTTCTAAGGGGGGTGGATCTGTTACAGGTCCGCCTAGGAGTTGGCCGAGGATTGCCAACGATGCCGCCGATGGCCGACCGGGTGACGAGACCAGCCAGCTACAACGCCGGGCGAGCGTCGGCCACGAGCGCCAAAGTGGGCCGGGCACGGCCGAAGGTGGCGCGGGCCAGCACGCCGTCGCGAGGCTGCCGAGAGATGAGGGCGCCGAGCGCCCACGCCGAGCGGGGAAAGCACCCGCAGCCACTGACCCTGCTTCCTTTTGTTGTGAGGCTAACGTGTTTTGCAGGGTGCGGGACCGGGACGCAAAGGAGGTTACCCATGGAGGGGCCACGGCTGCGGTTGCCGATGACGACGCCAAGAGCCCGAACGCGCCAGCCATCGCGGAGGAGAGCACGAGCGAGGGTACTACGCGGCCAAGGGAGGTTGATGAGATGACAGCCCCACACTCGACCCGTGCACTTACTCCGAGTGAGGCTAGCCCGTCGATTGGAGGACTTCATGCTAAAGCGCTTGGACACGGTGAGGCCACGCTGCCCACCCAAGCCAAGCCAGACGTACTCGAGCGGAGTGGGCTGGACTTAGCACGCGGGGCTCAGCTTGCTGGACACGACATGGAGACAGGGTGTTCTGGACAGAGACTGACGAGTTCTAGACTGTCAAACGGAGGACGCACGGACTGGACAGGAACAGGGGTCGTTCAGGCGTTCAGAACAGAGACAGAGCTGACAGACAGGACGGACAGCCACAGGACAGGCACAGAGGATGTCCTGACGTCCGGAACAGAGACAGTCCAGGAAACTGAGACGGGCAGATACGAAGGCCGTCTAGACCGAGTCTAGACGAAGTGGGTTAGGACCCAAGCGAGGCATCGAGGCAGCACCCAGGAGCGGAAGGGAGACCCGAGTTGGAGTCTTGTTGGTAGGCCGTCTCGGCCGTACCGATTCACTTTGTACATGTTTTATTTCAGCTTTTGCTCTTGTACCGGGACGGTTCAGGGGCGTCCCGAGTGACTTAGCCTTTATAAGCTAAGTGATGGAACTTTTACCCTAAGTTTTTGCATAATGAAATAGAGTTTCTTCTCTCTCGCACGAGAGTTTGTTCCCATGGAGGCTGAGAAGCTTTCCCCCATGAATGCCTGCAACTCCCTTCCTCTCTGAGAAGCCATTGGCCGGAGAAGACGCCGGAGTGCGGTCGGAAAGTCGAGCAACCAGAGGGCTGGCGCCGGAGGCCAGCACCGGACGCTCGGCTGCGAGTTCTTCCTCTCCCATTTGCTGAAAACGGAGGTTCTGTGAAGCCCCTGGCCGGAACCGTGGAGAAGACGATCGGAGTGCTGGTAGCTCGACCACGGAGCTGCTGTGAGGCTGCGTTCGTCAAGGGAGAGCAGCGGATGTGGCTGCGCTGGTTTCAGCAACGCCTTCCCTGCTGAAAACGACATCCGGCGGTCTTCAAGAGGTAAGCCTTGATCTCCCACGGCTTCCTCTAGTTGTCCGTTCGTTCCAGAAGGTGGCTCTAACGCTGCTGACGCCGGAGGTGCTTCTAACTCGTTTAGAATCCACCGAAGGTAGCTCGGGCGATTGTCGCTGGCTTGAAGAGTCGTCCGATCGGTTTTATTGATTGTGAGCAGCGCATTCGGGCGGAATCCTTCCGTTCGTCTAACACTGTGAGCAGGGATTTAAATCGATGGGAGACTAAGTGATTTCTGTAGCATGTGTTTACTCTTGCTTCTGTAATGTTATTGCTGCGAGAAATCGAGGAGAAACGCAAAGGAATCGAAAGGAAAATGAAAAACGGAATAGCCTTCAACCGGTTTCTGGAAAACAGGCCCTGAACCCTGATAAAACGTAAATCTGAAGAAATACAGAGAGGGTTTTGACGATCCGATCTTCTGTGACTTTCCCCTCATCAATACGAAACCAACAAACCCGAAATGAGTCAAATCCGACCAGAAATGAGGGAGATATCGCAGTTTGAATAGCCTGGACTGTTTTCCCCAATTTTGCCGCCGACCAGTCCCTGGAAACCTGCAAATCTGAAGAAAATGGTGTACAATCTCGACGATCGGCCACTGTGGTTGCCTTCCTAACATCCTTACGCACATTTCAAGCTAAGGAGGCCCCAAATCCGACGTCGGATGACTGAGATATGATCGACGGCCTGAATCTGAAAAAGAACGGCGGTGGAATTCTGCAATCTCCGCCCGAACGGCGGCAGCGCCCCCATCTTCATTAGAATTTGGGGAAAACCACCAAATCCGGTGATCTGACTATCCTCATTCGATCAATCCTGTTGTTCTTGATCTATTCCTGATATCTAATGCTCTGATTAACATTTTGATTGAATATGATCAACCGGAGAATCGATTGAAGCTCTGGAATCCTTCCTGCACCCGCCTGAGTGGATGAACACTGCTGCAGCGTCGCGTGCCTTCCAGGAGCTATCACCTGAGAGCGAATCTGAGCCGGGCCTCTTGAGAGTTCCTTCCTTGGTGTCTTAGGAGTCTCCCGGTGAAATTTGGCATTCATTGGACGAAGGAAATGACTGGAACGAGGATCTGAAGCCGAAGCTGTCTGAACCATTTCCTGTCGTCCTGAAC
Organism: Nymphaea colorata; assembly: GCF_008831285.2. Taxonomy (NCBI): domain Eukaryota; kingdom Viridiplantae; phylum Streptophyta; class Magnoliopsida; order Nymphaeales; family Nymphaeaceae; genus Nymphaea; species Nymphaea colorata. Next base: position 20,798 of record NW_022205160.1, read on the forward strand.
AGAGCTCCACCTTGCGGCGTCCAGCTCCAAAACTGCTCAACGTCTTGCCCAAGGAGGTCTTGTTTGGGCCCAATCTTTTGGGCGTCCAAACCTTGGTGTATCAGCTCCCTTCAATCCAAATTTCAGGATTTTTGGGTGTCTGGATCAACGGGAATGAATTTTTGAAGACGGACTACTCTGGAACTCGCCTGCGTTCTGTTCTGTTCCTGAACAGAGCCTGTTGACTGTGACAGTTCGGCGCCTTCAGCCTTCAACGACTTGACCTTAGAGGGCTCCGATTGCAGTGATTTTTGGAGCGTCCCTTCATAATCATCAGAGGCAGCTACCCACCAAATTTCAGCTCAATCCGAGCTGTGGATGATTTTTAATGATTTTTGGAAGATCGGCAAAGCCTGAGAATCCAGAACCTTCACCAGAGAACCAGGGAGCTTAAGCTGTCCAGGACAGCGCGCGTGCTTCGGCGTCAATCGAAGCTTGCCTCACCCCTTCATCGTCTAGCTCCAGGGGTTTAATCCTCAATCTGGTGACGCCTCTCCACCTTCGAAATACTGCTCTTAATCTTTGCCTTTGTCAGTGATTCGCTCGCCTTGTTTGAAGTGCATTGTAGCCCAACGGTGGAAGGTGTTGCGGACAGCAGGGCCTAATCCATTGCAGCTACACCGGTTAGGAGACATAGCTTACGCCGGGCTAAGCGGCGCTTGCCTCCCCCTAAACTCAACAACGAACAGGGGTAAAACGTTCTCACGGTGAAGTCTCCTAACGATGCTTGGGAATACTCCGTTTCCTTGCTATTTTCGACAGTAACCTTCTCTATTCATTTTCTGGAGTGTATTGCTGAGAAGGAGGAGCAGTCCAGCAACCGTGTGCTGAGCTGATCCCGGGAGAAGAAGGGTGTACGCTGTCACCTTGTCAGCGCTAGCTTCCCCCTACTTCATCACAGCACTAGGGGTTCCAACGTTTCCAGCTAAGTGCAATCCCTTCTCCCGTCTTGAGTTGCTGAATTACAAAACAGTAACTATGCTGTCTATGTCTTGAGCAAGGAGGAGAGACCAACTTGAACGGGCACCTCGCTTGCGAAGACCGACGTGCTGATTACCAAGGGGCTTTGGCCTTTGCCCTTGGTCGCTTGCTGAACTAGCTTCAGCCAGGTAGGCACCCGAATCACCCTATAGATTCGAGGGCGGGTGCACTTGTTTTCAGCCTTGCCTCCGGGCGTGTAGTGCTGGGGTTACCTCCAAAGCTCGATAGCTAAGGACACGAACCCGGACTACGGACCTTCCTAGGGTGCATGGTGATGGTTTGCACGTCCTAGGGATTGTATGAATGGTTTGATACGAATGATGAATGCTGGATTGAGTGAGGAATGAGCTATTGTTGTACGCTACGCTTGTACGGCCTCGAACCCAACTTGTTGTAGTAGGTTCAGACCTAGTTTAGCAAAGGGTAAACCATTCCTTGTATCCTTACCCAAGGGCATTTGAGCTGGGATTGTGTCCAGCCGGGGTTGAAATTTTGTAAGGCCAAACTTGGGCCAGCTACATTACCACTAAGAGGTCTTGGGAGGTTACGTTCGTCGGCGGCTTTGAGGCGCTACAAGGGCGGATGTAACAGTTCCCGACGCTGTCCGCGAGCAGCGGAAGACCAGGCACAGGAGGGACTACAGCAGCCGATTGATGCATATGATCTCCCATACATGTGATTTG
>NW_022205161.1:0-32713 GCF_008831285.2 Nymphaea colorata
CAATAGGTTTAACTACAAGACACCAAATGAATCACTCGAATCTCATTCATTTTCGCAAAACTTGTGATTTCAATCTACTAAATCATTTATTATAGACGTAACAACAAGTTAAACACATTCAATTAAGTATGCATGATTATATGAATCACTTAAATCTCACTTGTATTCGTACGAACATGTGATTTCAATCCTTTAGAACGTTCCTATAGATGTAACAACAAATTCAACTCATCGGACTAACTACACGTGTACAAATATAGTGACTTCAACCATTTGTATCCATATAAACTTGTGATTTCAACCATTTAAATCATTCATTATAGATGTAAAACAAGTGAAATACATTAGATTAACTATAGGGACCAATATAGTGACTTGACTCTCATTCATTTCCAAACGGACTTCTTTTTTCAAGCCACTAAGTCATTCTATACGTATGTAACAAATGGTTACGCACATTCAATTAAATATAAGTTATCAAATGTATGTAAGAACAAGTAAAAATGAATCACATAATCTCTCGATTAAACATAAGTGATCAAATGTATGTAATAACAAGTGAAACACATTAAGTTACCTGTAAGACACCAAATGAATCACTCGAATCCCATTCATTTTCATATAAACCTATGATTTGAATTTACTAAATCATTTAATATAAACGTAACAACAAGTTAAGTACATTCAATTAAATATGCGTGATCAATTGAATCACTTAAATCCCACTCGTATTGATGTGAACTTGTGCATCGATCACTATAGATGTAACAACATGTTCAACTTATCGTACAAACTAGAAAGGATCAAACTAATGCATAGGTCTCTCCTTTATATCCATATAAACTTGTGGTTTTAATTATTTAAATCATTGGATCATGGATGTAATAACATGTGAAACACGTTAGGTTAACTATAAGACACCAAATGAATCACTCGAATCACATTCATTTTCATACAAACTTGTGATTTCAGTTCACTTAATCAAGCAACATGGATGTAACAATAAGTTAAGCACATTCAATTTAAGTATGTGTGATCATTTGAATCACTTAAATCGCACTTGTATTGATACGAACTTGTAAATTTCAATCCTTTAGATCGTGCACTATAGTCGTACCAATACGAGTCAGATTTAAGTGATTCATATGATCACGCATACTTTATTGAATGTACTTGACTTATTGTTATATCCATGTTAAATGATTTAGTAGATTGAAATCACAGGCTTGCATGAAAATGAATGAGATTTGAGTGATTCATTTGGTGCCCTATTGTTAACCTAATTCACTTGTTAAGCACATTCAATTAAATTACAAGTGAAAACACATTAGGTTAACTATATGACACCAAATGAATCACTTGTTAAGGACATCCGTATTAAGAATCATTATAAATGTAACAACTAGTGAAACACATTAGGTAAACCATAAGACACCAAATGAATCACTCGAATCTCATTCATTTTCAACAAACTTGTGATTTCGATCTACTAAATCATTTAATATAGATGTAACAACAAGTTAAACACATTCAATTAAGCATGCATGATCATATGAATCATTTAAATCTCACTTGTATTGGTACGAACGCGTGATTTCAATCCTTTAGATCGTTCACTATAGATGTAACAACAAATTCAACTCATCGGACTAATTACACGCATTCAAAGTAATGCATAGATCCCATTTGTATCCATATGAACTTGCGATTTCAATCATTTAAATCATTCATTATAGATGTAATAACAAGTGAAATACACTAGATTAACTGTAAGGGACCAACTTAATGACCTGACTCTCATTCATTTCCAAACGAACTTCTATTTCAAGCCACTAAGTCATTCTATACGTATGTAACAAATGGCTACGCACACTCAATTAAATATATTGATCAAATATATGTAATAACAAGTGAAAATGAATCATTTAATCTCTCAATTAAATATATGTGATCAAATATAAAACAAGTGAAACATATTAGGTTACCTACAAGACACCAAATGAATCACTCAAATCTCATTCATTTCCATACAAACCTATGATTTCAATATACTAAATCATTTAATATAGACGTAACAACAAGTTAAGCACATTCAATTAAGTATGCGTGATCAAATGAATCACTTAAATCTCACTCGTATCGAGACGAGTGATTTAGTGTGCGTATGGATACAAATGAATGAGATGTAACAACATGTTCAACTTATTGAACAAACTACAAGGGATCAAACTAAACTAATCCATAGGTCTCCTTTACATCCATATAAACTTGTGAGTTTTTATCGTTTAAATCGTTGATCATAGATGTCATAACGAGTGAAACACATTAGGTTAATTATAAGACACCAAATGAATCACTCAAATCTCATTTATTTTCACACAAACTTGTGATTTGAATTCACTTAATCTAGCAATATGGATGTAACAACAAGTTAAGCACATTCAATTAAGTATGTGTGATCATTTGAATCACTTAAATCGCACTTGTATTGATACGAACTTGTGATTTCAATCATTTAGATCGTGCACTATAGTTGTAACAATAAATTCAACTCATCGGACTAACTACACGCGTTTGTATCCACATGAACATGTGATTTCAATCATTTAAATCATTCATTATATATGTATTCCAAACGAACTTCTGGTATCAAAGCCACTAGGTCATTCTATACGTAAGTAAGAAATGGTCACGCACATTCAATTAAATACAAGTGATCAATTATATGTAATAACAAGTGAAATGAATCACTTAATCTCTCAATTAAATATAAGTGATCAAATATATGTAATAACAAGTGAAACACATTAGGTTACTTACAAGACACCAAATGAATCACTCCAATATCATTCATTTTCATACAAACCTATGATTTTAATCTACTAAATCATTTAATATAGACGTAACAACAAGTTAAGCACATTCAATTACGTATGTGTGATAAAATGAATCACTTAAATCCCACTCGTATTGATACGAACTTGTGATTTCAATTCCTTACATCGATCACCATAGATGTAAGAACTAGTTCAACTTATTGAACTAACTACAAGGGATCAAACTAATGCATAGGTCTCCTTTATATCCATACAAACTTGTAAGTTTTAATCATTTAAATCATTGATCAAAGATGTAATAACAAGTGAAACACAATAGGTTAACTACAAGACACCAAATGAATCACTCGAATCTCATTCATTTTCGCACAAACTTGTGATTTCAATCTACTAAATCATTTATTATAGACGTAACAACAAGTTAAACACATTCAATTAAGTATGCATGATTATATGAATCACTTAAATCTCACTTGTATTCGTACGAACATGTGATTTCAATCCTTTAGAACGTTCCCTATAGATGTAACAACAAATTCAACTCATCGGACTAACTACACGTGTACAAATATAGTGACTTCAACCATTTGTATCCATATAAACTTGTGATTTCAACCATTTAAATCATTCATTATAGATGTAATAACAAGTGAAATACATTAGATTAACTATAAGGGACCAATATAGTGACTTGACTCTCATTCATTTCCAAACGGACTTCTTTTTTCAAGCCACTAAGTCATTCTATACGTATGTAACAAATGGTTACGCACATTCAATTAAATATAAGTTATCAAATGTATGTAAGAACAAGTAAAAATGAATCACATAATCTCTCGATTAAACATAAGTGATCAAATGTATGTAATAACAAGTGAAACACATTAAGTTACCTGTAAGACACCAAATGAATCACTCGAATCCCATTCATTTTCATATAAACCTATGATTTGAATTTACTAAATCATTTAATATAAACGTAACAACAAGTTAAGTACATTCAATTAAATATGCGTGATCAATTGAATCACTTAAATCCCACTCGTATTGATGTGAACTTGTGCATCGATCACTATAGATGTAACAACATGTTCAACTTATCGTACAAACTAGAAAGGATCAAACTAATGCATAGGTCTCCTTTATATCCATATAAACTTGTGAGTTTTAATTATTTAAATCATTGATCATGGATGTAATAACATGTGAAACACGTTAGGTTAACTATAAGACACCAAATGAATCACTCGAATCACATTCATTTTCATACAAACTTGTGATTTCAGTTCACTTAATCAAGCAACATGGATGTAACAATAAGTTAAGCACATTCAATTAAGTATGTGTGATCATTTGAATCACTTAAATCGCACTTGTATTGATACGAACTTGTAATTTCAATCCTTTAGATCGTGCACTATAGTCGTACCAATACGAGTCAGATTTAAGTGATTCATATGATCACGCATACTTTATTGAATGTACTTGACTTATTGTTATATCCATGTTAAATGATTTAGTAGATTGAAATCACAGGCTTGCATGAAAATGAATGAGATTTGAGTGATTCATTTGGTGCCCTATTGTTAACCTAATTCACTTGTTAAGCACATTCAATTAAATTACAAGTGAAACACATTAGGTTAACTATATGACACCAAATGAATCACTTGTTAAGGACATCCGTATTAAGAATCATTATAAATGTAACAACTAGTGAAACACATTAGGTAAACCATAAGACACCAAATGAATCACTCGAATCTCATTCATTTTCATACAAACTTGTGATTTCGATCTACTAAATCATTTAATATAGATGTAACAACAAGTTAAACACATTCAATTAAGCATGCATGATCATATGAATCATTTAAATCTCACTTGTATTGGTACGAACGCGTGATTTCAATCCTTTAGATCGTTCACTATAGATGTAACAACAAATTCAACTCATCGGACTAATTACACGCATTCAAAGTAATGCATAGATCCCATTTGTATCCATATGAACTTGCGATTTCAATCATTTAAATCATTCATTATAGATGTAATAGACAAGTGAAATACACTAGATTAACTGTAAGGGACCAACTTAATGACCTGACTCTCATTCATTTCCAAACGAACTTCTTATTTCAAGCCACTAAGTCATTCTATACGTATGTAACAAATGGCTACGCACACTCAATTAAATATATTGATCAAATATATGTAATAACAAGTGAAAATGAATCATTTAATCTCTCAATTAAATATATGTGATCAAATATATGTAATAACAAGTGAAACATATTAGGTTACCTACAAGACACCAAATGAATCACTCAAATCTCATTCATTTCCATACAAACCTATGATTTCAATATACTAAATCATTTAATATAGACGTAACAACAAGTTAAGCACATTCAATTAAGTATGCGTGATCAAATGAATCACTTAAATCTCACTCGTATCGAGACGAGTGATTTAGTGTGCGTATGGATACAAATGAATGAGATGTAACAACATGTTCAACTTATTGAACAAACTACAAGGGATCAAACTAAACTAATCCATAGGTCTCCTTTACATCCATATAAACTTGTGAGTTTTTATCGTTTAAATCGTTGATCATAGATGTCATAACGAGTGAAACACATTAGGTTAATTATAAGACACCAAATGAATCACTCAAATCTCATTTATTTTCACACAAACTTGTGATTTGAATTCACTTAATCTAGCAATATGGATGTAACAACAAGTTAAGCACATTCAATTAAGTATGTGTGATCATTTGAATCACTTAAATCGCACTTGTATTGATACGAACTTGTGATTTCAATCATTTAGATCGTGCACTATAGTTGTAACAATAAATTCAACTCATCGGACTAACTACACGCGTTTGTATCCACATGAACATGTGATTTCAATCATTTAAATCATTCATTATATATGTATTCCAAACGAACTTCTGGTATCAAAGCCACTAGGTCATTCTATACGTAAGTAAGAAATGGTACGCACATTCAATTAAATACAAGTGATCAATTATATGTAATAACAAGTGAAAATGAATCACTTAATCTCTCAATTAAATATAAGTGATCAAATATATGTAATAACAAGTGAAACACATTAGGTTACTTACAAGACACCAAATGAATCACTCCAATATCATCATTTTCATACAAACCTATGATTTTAATCTACTAATCATTTAATATAGACGTAACAACAAGTTAACCACATTCAATTACGTATGGTGATAAATGAATCACTTAAATCCACTCGTAGATACGAACTTATTAATTGAATGTACGCACATTCAATTAAAATAAGTTATCAAATGTATGCAAGAACAAGTAAAAATGAATCACATAATCTCGATTAAACATAAGTGATCAAATGTATGTAATAACAAGTGAAACACATTAAGTTACTGTAAGACACCAAATGAATCACTCGAATCCCATCATTTTCATATAACTATGATTTGAATTACTAAATCATTTAATATAACGTAACAACAAGTTAAGTACATTCAATTAAATATGCATGACAATGAATCACTTAAATCCCATCGTATTGATTAAACTGTGCATCGATCACTATAGATGTAACAACATGTTAACTTATCGTACAAACTAGAAAGGATCAAACTATGCATAGGTCGCCTTTATATCCATATAAACTTGTGAGTTTAATTAATTTAAATCATTGATCATGATGTAATAACATGTGAAACACGTTAGGTTAACTATAAGACACCAATGAATCACTCGAATCACATTCATTTTCATACAAACTTGTGATTTCAGTTCACTTAATCAAGCACATGGATGTAATAATAAGTTAAGCACATTCAATTAAGTATGTGTGATCATTTGAATCACTTAAATCGCACTTGTATTGATACGAACTTGTAGTTTCAATCCTTTAGATCGTGCACTATAGTCGTACCAATACGAGTCAGATTTAAGTGATTCATATGATCACGCATACTTTATTGAATGTACTGACTTATTGTTATATCCATGTTAAATGATTTAGTAGATTGAAATCACAGGCTTGCATGAAAATGAATGAGATTGAGTGATTCATTTGGTGCCCTATTGTTAACCTAATTCACTTGTTAAGCACATTCAATTAATTACAAGTGAAACACATTAGGTAAACCATAGGACACCAAATGAATCACTCGAATCTCATTCATTTTCATACAACTTGTGATTTCGATCTACTAAATCATTTAATATAGATGTAACAACAAGTTAAACACATTCAATTAAGCATGCATGATCATATGAATCATTAAATCTCACTTGTATTGGTACGAACGCGTGATTTCATCCTTTAGATCGTTCACTATAGATTAACAACAAATTCAACTCATCGGACTAATTACACGCATTCAAAGTAATGCATAGATCCCATTTGTATCCATATGAACTTGCGATTTCAATCATTAAATCATTCATTATAGATGTAATAACAAGTGAAATACACTAGATTAACTGTAAGGGACCAACTTAATGACCTGACTCTCATTCATTTCCAAACGAACTTCTTATTTCAAGCCCTAAGTCATTCTATACGTATGTAACAAATGGCTACGCACACTCAATTAAATATATTGATCAAATATATGTAATAACAAGTGAAAATGAATCATTTAATCTCTCAATTAAATATATGTGACAAATATATGTAATAACAAGTGAAACATATTAGGTTACCTACAAGACACCAAATGAATCACTCAAATCTCATTCATTTCCATACAAACCTATGATTTCAATATACTAAATCATTTAATATAGACGTAACAACAAGTTAAGCACATTCAATTAAGTATGCGTGATCAAATGAATCACTTAAATCTCACTCGTATCGAGACGAGTGATTTAGTGTGCGTATGGATACAAATGAATGAGATGTAACAACATGTTCAACTTATTGAACAAACTACAAGGGATCAAACTAAACTAATCCATAGGTCTCCTTTACATCCATATAAACTTGTGAGTTTTTATCGTTTAAATCGTTGATCATGATGTCATAACGAGTGAAACACATTAGGTTAATTATAAGACACCAAATGAATCACTCAAATCTCATTTATTTTCAACAAACTTGTGATTTGAATTCACTTAATCTAGCAATATGGATGTAACAACAAGTTAAGCACATTCAATTAAGTATGTGTGATCATTTGAATCACTTAAATCGCACTTGTATTGATACGAACTTGTGATTTCAATCATTTAGATCGTGCACTATAGTTGTAACAATAAATTCAACTCATCGGACTAACTACACGCGTTTGTATCCACATGAACATGTGATTTCAATCATTTAAATCATTCATTATATATGTATTCCAAACGAACTTCTGGTATCAAGCCACTAGGTCATTCTATACGTAAGTAAGAAATGGTCACGCACATTCAATTAAATACAAGTGAAAATGAATCACTTAATCTCTCTCAATTAAATACAAGTGATCAAATATATGTAATAACAAGTGAAACACATTAGGTTACTTACAAGACACCAAATGAATCACTCCAATATCATTCATTTTCATACAAACCTATGATTTTAATCTACTAAATCATTTAATATAGACGTAACAACAAGTTAAGCACATTCAATTACGTATGTGTGATAAAATGAATCACTTAAATCCCACTCGTATTGATACGAACTTGTGATTTCAATTCCTTACATCGATCACCATAGATGTAAGAACTAGTTCAACTTATTGAACTAACTACAAGGGATCAAACTAATGCATAGGTCTCCTTTATGTCCATACAAACTTGTAAGTTTTAATCATTTAAATCATTGATCAAAGATGTAATAACAAGTGAAACACAATAGGTTAACTACAAGACACCAAATGAATCACTCGAATCTCATTCATTTTCGCACAAACTTGTGATTTCAATCTACTAAATCATTTATTATAGACGTAACAACAAGTTAAACACATTCAATTAAGTATGCATGATTATATGAATCACTTAAATCTCACTTGTATTCGTACGAACATGTGAATTCAATCTTTAGAACGTTCCCTATAGATCTAACAACAAATTCAACTCATCGGACTAACTACACGTTTACAAATATAGTGACTTCAACCATTTGTATCCATATAAACTTGTGATTTCAACCATTTAAATCATTCATTATAATGTAATAACAAATGAAATATATTAGATTAACTATAAGGGACCAATATAGTGACTTGACTCTCATTCATTTTAACAAACCTATGATTTCAATATACTAAATCATTTAATATAGACGTAACAACAAGTTAAGCACATTCAATTAAGTATGCGTGATCAAATGAATCACTTAAATCTCACTCGTATCGAGACGAGTGATTTAGTGTGCGTATGGATACAAATGAATGAGATGTAACAACATGTTCAACTTATTGAACAACTACAAGGGATCAAACTAAACTAATCCATAGGTTCCTTTACATCCATATAAACTTGTGAGTTTTTATCGTTTAAATCGTTGATCATAGATGTCATAACGAGTGAAACACATTAGTTAATTATAAGACACAAATGAATCACTCAATCTCATTATTTTCACACAAACTTGTGATTTGAATTCACTTAATCTAGCAATATGGATGTAACAACAAGTTAAGCACATTCAATTAAGTATGTGTGATCATTGAATCACTTAAATCGCACTTGTATTGATACGAACTTGTGATTTCAATCATTTAGATCGTGCACTATAGTTGTAACAATAAATTCAACTCATCGACTAACTACAGCGTTTGTATCCACATGAACATGTGATTTCAATCATTTAAATCATTCATTATATATGTATTCCAAACGAACTTCTGGTATCAAAGCCACTAGGTCATTCTATACGTAAGTAAGAAATGGTCACGCACATTCAATTAAATACAAGTGATCAATTATATGTAATAACAAGTGAAAATGAATCACTTAATCTCTCAATTAAATATAAGTGATCAAATATATGTAATAACAAGTGAAACACATTAGGTTACTTACAAGACACCAAATGAATCACTCCAATATCATTCATTTTCATACAAACCTATGATTTTAATCTACTAAATCATTTAATATAGACGTAACAACAAGTTAAGCACATTCAATTACGTATGTGTGATAAAATGAATCACTTAAATCCCACTCGTATTGATACGAACTTGTGATTTCAATTCCTTACATCGATCACCATAGATGTAAGAACTAGTTCAACTTATTGAACTAACTACAAGGGATCAAACTAATGCATAGGTCTCCTTTATATCCATACAAACTTGTAAGTTTTAATCATTTAAATCATTGATCAAAGATGTAATAACAAGTGAAACACAATAGGTTAACTACAAGACACCAAATGAATCACTCGAATCTCATTCATTTTCGCACAAACTTGTGATTTCAATCTACTAAATCATTTATTATAGACGTAACAACAAGTTAAACACATTCAATTAAGTATGCATGATTATATGAATCACTTAAATCTCACTTGTATTCGTACGAACATGTGATTTCAATCCTTTAGAACGTTCCCTATAGATGTAACAACAAATTCAACTCATCGGACTAACTACACGTGTACAAATATAGTGACTTCAACCATTTGTATCCATATAAACTTGTGATTTCAACCATTTAAATCATTCATTATAGATGTAATAACAAGTGAAATACATTAGATTAACTATAAGGGACCAATATAGTGACTTGACTCTCATTCATTTCCAAACGGACTTCTTTTTTCAAGCCACTAAGTCATTCTATACGTATGTAACAAATGGTTACGCACATTCAATTAAATATAAGTTATCAAATGTATGTAAGAACAAGTAAAAATGAATCACATAATCTCTCGATTAAACATAAGTGATCAAATGTATGTAATAACAAGTGAAACACATTAAGTTACCTGTAAGACACCAAATGAATCACTCGAATCCCATTCATTTTCATATAAACCTATGATTTGAATTTACTAAATCATTTAATATAAACGTAACAACAAGTTAAGTACATTCAATTAAATATGCGTGATCAATTGAATCACTTAAATCCCACTCGTATTGATGTGAACTTGTGCATCGATCACTATAGATGTAACAACATGTTCAACTTATCGTACAAACTAGAAAGGATCAAACTAATGCATAGGTCTCCTTTATATCCATATAAACTTGTGAGTTTTAATTATTTAAATCATTGATCATGGATGTAATAACATGTGAAACACGTTAGGTTAACTATAAGACACCAAATGAATCACTCGAATCACATTCATTTTCATACAAACTTGTGATTTCAGTTCACTTAATCAAGCAACATGGATGTAACAATAAGTTAAGCACATTCAATTAAGTATGTGTGATCATTTGAATCACTTAAATCGCACTTGTATTGATACGAACTTGTAATTTCAATCCTTTAGATCGTGCACTATAGTCGTACCAATACGAGTCAGATTTAAGTGATTCATATGATCACGCATACTTTATTGAATGTACTTGACTTATTGTTATATCCATGTTAAATGATTTAGTAGATTGAAATCACAGGCTTGCATGAAAATGAATGAGATTTGAGTGATTCATTTGGTGCCCTATTGTTAACCTAATTCACTTGTTAAGCACATTCAATTAAATTACAAGTGAAACACATTAGGTTAACTATATGACACCAAATGAATCACTTGTTAAGGACATCCGTATTAAGAATCATTATAAATGTAACAACTAGTGAAACACATTAGGTAAACCATAAGACACCAAATGAATCACTCGAATCTCATTCATTTTCATACAAACTTGTGATTTCGATCTACTAAATCATTTAATATAGATGTAACAACAAGTTAAACACATTCAATTAAGTATGCATGATCATATGAATCACTTAAATCTCACTTGTATTGTACGAACATGTGATTTCAATCCTTTAGAACGTTCACTATAGATGTAACAACAAATTCAACTCATCGGACTAACTACACGTGTACAAATATAGTGATTCAACCATTTGTATCCATATAAACTTGTGATTTCAACCATTTAAATCATTCATTATAGATGTAATAACAAGTGAAATACATTAGATTAACTATAAGGGACCAATATAGTGACTTGACTCTCATTCATTTCCAAACGGACTTCTTTTTTCAAGCCACTAAGTCATTCTATACGTATGTAACAAATGGTTACGCACATTCAATTAAATATAAGTTATCAAATGTATGTAAGAACAAGTAAAAATGAATCACATAATCTCTCGATTAAACATAAGTGATCAAATGTATGTAATAACAAGTGAAACACATTAAGTTACCTGTAAGACACCAAATGAATCACTCGAATCCCATTCATTTTCATATAAACCTATGATTTGAATTTACTAAATCATTTAATATAAACGTAACAACAAGTTAAGTACATTCAATTAAATATGCGTGATCAATTGAATCACTTAAATCCACTCGTATTGATGTGAACTTGTGCATCGATCACTATAGATGTAACAACATGTTCAACTTATCGTACAAACTAGAAAGGATCAAACTAATGCATAGGTCTCCTTTATATCCATATAAACTTGTGAGTTTTAATTATTTAAATCATTGATCATGGATGTAATAACATGTGAAACACGTTAGGTTAACTATAAGACACCAAATGAATCACTCGAATCACATTCATTTTCATACAAACTTGTGATTTCAGTTCACTTAATCAAGCAACATGGATGTAACAATAAGTTAAGCACATTCAATTAAGTATGTGTGATCATTTGAATCACTTAAATCGCACTTGTATTGATACGAACTTGTAATTTCAATCCTTTAGATCGTGCACTATAGTCGTACCAATACGAGTCAGATTTAAGTGATTCATATGATCACGCATACTTTATTGAATGTACTTGACTTATTGTTATATCCATGTTAAATGATTTAGTAGATTGAAATCACAGGCTTGCATGAAAATGAATGAGATTTGAGTGATTCATTTGGTGCCCTATTGTTAACCTAATTCACTTGTTAAGCACATTCAATTAAATTACAAGTGAAACACATTAGGTTAACTATATGACACCAAATGAATCACTTGTTAAGGACATCCGTATTAAGAATCATTATAAATGTAACAACTAGTGAAACACATTAGGTAAACCATAAGACACCAAATGAATCACTCGAATCTCATTCATTTTCATACAAACTTGTGATTTCGATCTACTAAATCATTTAATATAGATGTAACAACAAGTTAAACACATTCAATTAAGCATGCATGATCATATGAATCATTTAAATCTCACTTGTATTGGTACGAACGCGTGATTTCAATCCTTTAGATCGTTCACTATAGATGTAACAACAAATTCAACTCATCGGACTAATTACACGCATTCAAAGTAATGCATAGATCCCATTTGTATCCATATGAACTTGCGATTTCAATCATTTAAATCATTCATTATAGATGTAATAACAAGTGAAATACACTAGATTAACTGTAAGGGACCAACTTAATGACCTGACTCTCATTCATTTCCAAACGAACTTCTTATTTCAAGCCACTAAGTCATTCTATACGTATGTAACAAATGGCTACGCACACTCAATTAAATATATTGATCAAATATATGTAATAACAAGTGAAAATGAATCATTTAATCTCTCAATTAAATATATGTGATCAAATATATGTAATAACAAGTGAAACATATTAGGTTACCTACAAGACACCAAATGAATCACTCAAATCTCATTCATTTCCATACAAACCTATGATTTCAATATACTAAATCATTTAATATAGACGTAACAACAAGTTAAGCACATTCAATTAAGTATGCGTGATCAAATGAATCACTTAAATCTCACTCGTATCGAGACGAGTGATTTAGTGTGCGTATGGATACAAATGAATGAGATGTAACAACATGTTCAACTTATTGAACAAACTACAAGGGATCAAACTAAACTAATCCATAGGTCTCCTTTACATCCATATAAACTTGTGAGTTTTTATCGTTTAAATCGTTGATCATAGATGTCATAACGAGTGAAACACATTAGGTTAATTATAAGACACCAAATGAATCACTCAAATCTCATTTATTTTCACACAAACTTGTGATTTGAATTCACTTAATCTAGCAATATGGATGTAACAACAAGTTAAGCACATTCAATTAAGTATGTGTGATCATTTGAATCACTTAAATCGCACTTGTATTGATACGAACTTGTGATTTCAATCATTTAGATCGTGCACTATAGTTGTAACAATAAATTCAACTCATCGGACTAACTACACGCGTTTGTATCCACATGAACATGTGATTTCAATCATTTAAATCATTCATTATATATGTATTCCAAACGAACTTCTGGTATCAAAGCCACTAGGTCATTCTATACGTAAGTAAGAAATGGTCACGCACATTCAATTAAATACAAGTGATCAATTATATGTAATAACAAGTGAAAATGAATCACTTAATCTCTCAATTAAATATAAGTGATCAAATATATGTAATAACAAGTGAAACACATTAGGTTACTTACAAGACACCAAATGAATCACTCCAATATCATTCATTTTCATACAAACCTATGATTTTAATCTACTAAATCATTTAATATAGACGTAACAACAAGTTAAGCACATTCAATTACGTATGTGTGATAAAATGAATCACTTAAATCCCACTCGTATTGATACGAACTTGTGATTTCAATTCCTTACATCGATCACCATAGATGTAAGAACTAGTTCAACTTATTGAACTAACTACAAGGGATCAAACTAATGCATAGGTCTCCTTTATATCCATACAAACTTGTAAGTTTTAATCATTTAAATCATTGATCAAAGATGTAATAACAAGTGAAACACAATAGGTTAACTACAAGACACCAAATGAATCACTCGAATCTCATTCATTTTCGCACAAACTTGTGATTTCAATCTACTAAATCATTTATTATAGACGTAACAACAAGTTAAACACATTCAATTAAGTATGCATGATTATATGAATCACTTAAATCTCACTTGTATTCGTACGAACATGTGATTTCAATCCTTTAGAACGTTCCCTATAGATGTAACAACAAATTCAACTCATCGGACTAACTACACGTGTACAAATATAGTGACTTCAACCATTTGTATCCATATAAACTTGTGATTTCAACCATTTAAATCATTCATTATAGATGTAATAACAAGTGAAATACATTAGATTAACTATAAGGGACCAATATAGTGACTTGACTCTCATTCATTTCCAAACGGACTTCTTTTTTCAAGCCACTAAGTCATTCTATACGTATGTAACAAATGGTTACGCACATTCAATTAAATATAAGTTATCAAATGTATGTAAGAACAAGTAAAAATGAATCACATAATCTCTCGATTAAACATAAGTGATCAAATGTATGTAATAACAAGTGAAACACATTAAGTTACCTGTAAGACACCAAATGAATCACTCGAATCCCATTCATTTTCATATAAACCTATGATTTGAATTTACTAAATCATTTAATATAAACGTAACAACAAGTTAAGTACATTCAATTAAATATGCGTGATCAATTGAATCACTTAAATCCCACTCGTATTGATGTGAACTTGTGCATCGATCACTATAGATGTAACAACATGTTCAACTTATCGTACAAACTAGAAAGGATCAAACTAATGCATAGGTCTCCTTTATATCCATATAAACTTGTGAGTTTTAATTATTTAAATCATTGATCATGGATGTAATAACATGTGAAACACGTTAGGTTAACTATAAGACACCAAATGAATCACTCGAATCACATTCATTTTCATACAAACTTGTGATTTCAGTTCACTTAATCAAGCAACATGGATGTAACAATAAGTTAAGCACATTCAATTAAGTATGTGTGATCATTTGAATCACTTAAATCGCACTTGTATTGATACGAACTTGTAATTTCAATCCTTTAGATCGTGCACTATAGTCGTACCAATACGAGTCAGATTTAAGTGATTCATATGATCACGCATACTTTATTGAATGTACTTGACTTATTGTTATATCCATGTTAAATGATTTAGTAGATTGAAATCACAGGCTTGCATGAAAATGAATGAGATTTGAGTGATTCATTTGGTGCCCTATTGTTAACCTAATTCACTTGTTAAGCACATTCAATTAAATTACAAGTGAAACACATTAGGTTAACTATATGACACCAAATGAATCACTTGTTAAGGACATCCGTATTAAGAATCATTATAAATGTAACAACTAGTGAAACACATTAGGTAAACCATAAGACACCAAATGAATCACTCGAATCTCATTCATTTTCATACAAACTTGTGATTTCGATCTACTAAATCATTTAATATAGATGTAACAACAAGTTAAACACATTCAATTAAGCATGCATGATCATATGAATCATTTAAATCTCACTTGTATTGGTACGAACGCGTGATTTCAATCCTTTAGATCGTTCACTATAGATGTAACAACAAATTCAACTCATCGGACTAATTACACGCATTCAAAGTAATGCATAGATCCCATTTGTATCCATATGAACTTGCGATTTCAATCATTTAAATCATTCATTATAGATGTAATAACAAGTGAAATACACTAGATTAACTGTAAGGGACCAACTTAATGACCTGACTCTCATTCATTTCCAAACGAACTTCTTATTTCAAGCCACTAAGTCATTCTATACGTATGTAACAAATGGCTACGCACACTCAATTAAATATATTGATCAAATATATGTAATAACAAGTGAAAATGAATCATTTAATCTCTCAATTAAATATATGTGATCAAATATATGTAATAACAAGTGAAACATATTAGGTTACCTACAAGACACCAAATGAATCACTCAAATCTCATTCATTTCCATACAAACCTATGATTTCAATATACTAAATCATTTAATATAGACGTAACAACAAGTTAAGCACATTCAATTAAGTATGCGTGATCAAATGAATCACTTAAATCTCACTCGTATTGAGACGAGTGATTTAGTGTGCGTATGGATACAAATGAATGAGATGTAACAACATGTTCAACTTATTGAACAAACTACAAGGGATCAAACTAAACTAATCCATAGGTCTCCTTTACATCCATATAAACTTGTGAGTTTTTATCGTTTAAATCGTTGATCATAGATGTCATAACGAGTGAAACACATTAGGTTAATTATAAGACACCAAATGAATCACTCAAATCTCATTTATTTTCACACAAACTTGTGATTTGAATTCACTTAATCTAGCAATATGGATGTAACAACAAGTTAAGCACATTCAATTAAGTATGTGTGATCATTTGAATCACTTAAATCGCACTTGTATTGATACGAACTTGTGATTTCAATCATTTAGATCGTGCACTATAGTTGTAACAATAAATTCAACTCATCGGACTAACTACACGCGTTTGTATCCACATGAACATGTGATTTCAATCATTTAAATCATTCATTATATATGTATTCCAAACGAACTTCTGGTATCAAAGCCACTAGGTCATTCTATACGTAAGTAAGAAATGGTCACGCACATTCAATTAAATACAAGTGATCAATTATATGTAATAACAAGTGAAAATGAATCACTTAATCTCTCAATTAAATATAAGTGATCAAATATATGTAATAACAAGTGAAACACATTAGGTTACTTACAAGACACCAAATGAATCACTCCAATATCATTCATTTTCATACAAACCTATGATTTTAATCTACTAAATCATTTAATATAGACGTAACAACAAGTTAAGCACATTCAATTACGTATGTGTGATAAAATGAATCACTTAAATCCCACTCGTATTGATACGAACTTGTGATTTCAATTCCTTACATCGATCACCATAGATGTAAGAACTAGTTCAACTTATTGAACTAACTACAAGGGATCAAACTAATGCATAGGTCTCCTTTATATCCATACAAACTTGTAAGTTTTAATCATTTAAATCATTGATCAAAGATGTAATAACAAGTGAAACACAATAGGTTAACTACAAGACACCAAATGAATCACTCGAATCTCATTCATTTTCGCACAAACTTGTGATTTCAATCTACTAAATCATTTATTATAGACGTAACAACAAGTTAACACATTCAATTAAGTATGCATGATTATATGAATCACTTAAATCTCACTTGTATTCGTACGAACATGTGATTTCAATCCTTTAGAACGTTCCTATAGATGTAACAACAAATTCAACTCATCGGACTAACTACACGGTAAATAGTGACTTCAACCATTGATATAAACTTGTGATTTCAACATTTAAATCATTCATTATAGATGTAATAACAAGTGAAATACATTAGATTAACTATAAGGACCAATATAGTGACTTGATCTCATTCATTTCCAAACGGACTTCTTTTTCAAGCCACTAAGTCATTCTATACGTATGTAACAAATGGTTACGCACATTCAATTAAATATAAGTTATCAAATGTATGTAAAACAAGTAAAATGAATCACATAATCTCTCGATTAAACATAAGTGATCAAATGTATGTAATAACAAGTGAAACACATTATTACAAGACACCAAATGAATCACTCGAATCCATTCATTTTCATAAAACCTATGATTTAATTACTAATCATTTAATATAAACGTAACAACAAGTTAAGACATTCAATTATATGCGTGATCAATGAATCACTTAAATCCACTCGTATTGAAGTGATTGTGCATCGATCATATAGATGTAAAACATGTTCAACTTATGACAACTAAAGGATCAAACTAATGCATAGGTCTCCTTTATCCATATAACTTGTGAGTTTTATATTTAAATTGATCAGATGTATAACAGTGAAACACTAGTTAATATAAGACACCAAATGAATACTCAATCTCATTATTTCAACAAACTTGTGATTTAATTACTTAATCAAAATGAGTAACAAAAGTTAAGCACATCAATTAAGTATGTGTATATTGAATCACTTAAATCCACTTGTATTGAACGAACTTGTATTCAATCAATTCACTTAGCATCGACAATACACAGTACAAATATACTTATTGTTCCAAAAGTCACCACTTAAGAGTCAGATTATCATATTAAGTATGTAATACATTATCATGGTTCAAGCACTAGTCATTCTATATATGTAAAATGTTAGCAATCATTAATAGTATCAATGTAAACAAGTAAAAATGAATCACATAATCTCTCGATTAACATAATGATCAAATGTATGTAATAACAAGTGAAACACATTAAGTTACCTGTAAGACACCAAATGAATCACTCGAATCCATTCATTTTCATATAAACCTATGATTTGAATTTACTAAATCATTATATAAACGTAACAACAAGTTAAGTACATTCAATTAAATATGCGTGATCAATTGAATCACTTAAATCCCACTCGTATTGATGTGAACTTGTGCATCGATCACTATAGATGTAACAATATGTTCAACTTATCGTACAAACTAGAAAGGATCAAACTAATGCATAGTCTCCTTTATATCCATATAAACTTGTGAGTTTTAATTATTTAAATCATTGATCATGGATGTAATAACATGTGAAACACGTTAGGTTAACTATAAGACACCAAATGAATCACTCGAATCACATTCATTTTCATACAAACTTGTGATTTCAGTTCACTTAATCAAGCAACATGGATGTAACAATAAGTTAAGCACATTAATTAGTATGTGTGATCATTTGATCACTTAAATCGCACTTGTATTGATACGAACTTGTAATTTCAATCTTTAGATCGTGCACTATAGTCGTACCAATAGAGTCAGATTTAAGTGATTCATATGATCACGCATACTTTATTGAATGTACTTGACTTATTGTTATATCCATGTTAAATGATTTAGTAGATTGAAATCACAGGCTTGCATGAAAATGAATGAGATTTGAGTGATTCATTTGGTGCCCTATTGTTAACCTAATTCACTTGTTAAGCACATTCAATTAAATTACAAGTGAAACACATTAGGTTAACTATATGACACCAAATGAATCACTTGTTAAGGACATCCGTATTAAGAATCATTATAAATGTAACAACTAGTGAAACACATTAGGTAAACCATAAGACACCAAATGAATCACTCGAATCTCATTCATTTTCATACAAACTTGTGATTTCGATCTACTAAATCATTTAATATAGATGTAACAACAAGTTAAACACATTCAATTAAGCATGCATGATCATATGAATCATTTAAATCTCACTTGTATTGGTACGAACGCGTGATTTCAATCCTTTAGATCGTTCACTATAGATGTAACAACAAATTCAACTCATCGGACTAATTACACGCATTCAAAGTAATGCATAGATCCCATTTGTATCCATATGAACTTGCGATTTCAATCATTCAAATCATTCATTATAGATGTAATGACAAGTGAAATACACTAGATTAACTGTAAGGGACCAACTTAATGACCTGACTCTCATTCATTTCCAGACGAACTTCTTATTTCAAGCCACTAAGTCATTCTATACGTATGTAACAAACGGCTACGCACACTCAATTAAAATATTGATCAAATATATATAATAACAAGTGAAAATGAATCATTTAATCTCTCAATTAAATATATGTGATCAAATATGTAATAACAAGTGAAACATATTAGGTTACCTACAAGACACCAAATGAATCACTCAAATCTCATTCATTTCCATACAAACCTATGATTTCAATATACTAAATCATTTAATATAGACGTAACAACAAGTTAAGCACATTCAATTAAGTATGCGTGATCAAATGAATCACTTAAATCTCACTCGTATCGAGACGAGTGATTTAGTGTGCGTATGGATACAAATGAATGAGATGTAACAACATGTTCAACTTATTGAACAAACTACAAGGATCAAACTAAACTAATCCATAGGTCTCCTTTACATCCATATAAACTTGTGAGTTTTTATCGTTTAAATCGTTGATCATAGATGTCATAACGAGTGAAACACATTAGGTTAATTATAAGACACCAAATGAATCACTCAAATCTCATTTATTTTCACACAAACTTGTGATTTGAATTCACTTAATCTAGCAATATGGAGTAACAACAAGTTAAGCACATTCAATTAAGTATGTGTGATCATTTGAATCACTTAAATCGCACTTGTATTGATAAGAACTTGTGATTTCAATCATTTAGATCGTGCACTATAGTTGTAACAATAAATTCAACTCATCGGACTAACTACACGCGTTTGTATCCACATGAACATGTGATTTCAATCATTTAAATCATTCATTATATATGTATTCCAAACGAACTTCTGGTATCAAAGCCACTAGGTCATTCTATACGTAAGTAAGAAATGGTCACGCACATTCAATTAAATACAAGTGATCAATTATATGTAATAACAAGTGAAAATCAATCACTTAATCTCTCAATAAATATAAGTGATCGAAATATATGTAATAACAAGTGAAACACATTAGGTTACTTACAAGACACCAAATGAATCACTCCAATATCATTCATTTTCATACAAACCTATGATTTTAATCTACTAAATCATTTAATATAGATGTAACAACAAGTTAAGCACATTCAATTACGTATGTGTGATAAAATGAATCACTTAAATCCCACTCGTATTGATACGAACAGTGATTTCAATCCTTTAGAACGTTCCTATAGATGTAACAACAAATTCAACTCATCGGACTAACTACACGTGTACAAATATAGTGACTTCAACCATTTGCATCCATATAAACTTGTGATTTCAACCATTTAAATCATTCATTATAGATGTAATAACAAGTGAAATACATTAGATTAACTATAAGGACCAATATAGTGACTTGACTCATTCATTTCCAAACGGACTTCTTTTTCAACCACTAAGTCATTCTATACGTATGTAACAAATGGTTACGCACATTCAATTAAATATAAGTTATCAAATGTATGTAAGAACAAGTAAAAATGAATCACATAATCTCTCGATTAAACATAAGTGATCAAATGTATGTAATAACAAGTGAAACACATTAAGTTACCTGTAAGACACCAAATGAATCACTCGAATCCCATTCATTTTCATATAAACCTATGATTTGAATTTACTAAATCATTTAATATAAACGTAACAACAAGTTAAGTACATTCAATTAAATATGCGTGATCAATTGAATCACTTAAATCCCACTCGTATTGATGTGAACTTGTGCATCGATCACTATAGATGTAACAATATGTTCAACTTATCGTACAAACTAGAAAGGATCAAACTAATGCATAGGTCTCCTTTATATCCATATAAACTTGTGAGTTTTAATTATTTAAATCATTGATCATGGATGTAATAACATGTGAAACACGTTAGGTTAACTATAAGACAGCAAATGAATCACTCGAATCACATTCATTTTCATACAAACTTGTGATTTCAGTTCGCTTAATCAAGCAACATGGATGTAACAATAAGTTAAGCACATTTAATTAAGTATGTGTGATCATTTGAGTCACTTAAATCGCACTTGTATTGATACGAACTTGTAATTTCAATCCTTTAGATCGTGCACTATAGCCGTACCAATACGAGTCAGATTTAAGTGATTCATATGATCACGCATACTTTATTGAATGTACTTGACTTATTGTTATATCCATGTTAAATGATTTAGTAGATTGAAATCACAGGCTTGCATGAAATGAATGAGATTTGAGTGATTCATTTGGTGCCCTATTGTTAACCTAATTCACTTGTTAAGCACATTCAATTAAATTACAAGTGAAACACATTAGGTTAACTATATGACACCAAATGAATCACTTGTTAAGGACATCCGTATTAAGAATCATTATAAATGTAACAACTAGTGAAACACATTAGGTAAACCATAAGACACCAAATGAATCACTCGAATCTCATTCATTTTCATACAAACTTGTGATTTCGATCTACTAAATCATTTAATATAGATGTAACAACAAGTTAAACACATTCAATTAAGCATGCATGATCATATGAATCATTTAAATCTCACTTGTATTGGTACGAACGCGTGATTTCAATCCTTTAGATCGTTCACTATAGATGTAACAACAAATTCAACTCATCGGACTAATTACACGCATTCAAAGTAATGCATAGATCCCATTTGTATCCATATGAACTTGCGATTTCAATCATTCAAATCATTCATTATAGATGTAATGACAAGTGAAATACACTAGATTAACTGTAAGGGACCAACTTAATGACCTGACTCTCATTCATTTCCAGACGAACTTCTTATTTCAAGCCGCTAAGTCATTCTATACGTATGTAACAAAGGCTACGCACACTCAATTAAATATATTGATCAAATATATATAATAACAAGTGAAAATGAATCATTTAATCTCTCAATTAAATATATGTGATCAAATATATGTAATACAAGTGAAACATATTAGGTTACCTACAAGACACCAAATGAATCACTCAAATCTCATTCATTTCATACAAACCTATGATTTCAATATACTAAATCATTTAATATAGACGTAACAACAAGTTAAGCACATTCAATTAAGTATGCGTGATCAAATGAATCACTTAAATCTCACTCGTATCGAGACGAGTGATTTAGTGTGCGTATGGATACAAATGAATGAGATGTAACAACATGTTCAACTTATTGAACAAACTACAAGGGATCAAACTAAACTAATCCATAGGTCTCCTTTACATCCATATAAACTTGTGAGTTTTTATCGTTTAAATCGTTGATCATAGATGTCATAACGAGTGAAACACATTAGGTTAATTATAAGACACCAAATGAATCACTCAAATCTCATTTATTTTCACACAAACTTGTGATTTGAATTCACTTAATCTAGCAATATGGATGTAACAACAAGTTAAGCACATTCAATTAAGTATGTGTGATCATTTGAATCACTTAAATCGCACTTGTATTGATAGAACTTGTGATTTCAATCATTTAGATCGTGCACTATAGTTGTAACAATAAATTCAACTCATCGGACTAACTACACGCGTTTGTATCCACATGAACATGTGATTTCAATCATTTAAATCATTCATTATATATGTATTCCAAACGAACTTCTGGTATCAAAGCCACTAGGTCATTCTATACGTAAGTAAGAAATGGTCACGCACATTCAATTAAATACAAGTGATCAATTATATGTAATAACAAGTGAAAATCAATCACTTAATCTCTCAATAAATATAAGTGATCAAATATATGTAATAACAAGTGAAACACATTAGGTTACTTACAAGACACCAAATGAATCACTCCAATATCATTCATTTTCATACAAACCTATGATTTTAATCTACTAAATCATTTAATATAGATGTAACAACAAGTTAAGCACATTCAATTACGTATGTGTGATAAAATGAATCACTTAAATCCCACTCGTATTGATACGAACATGTGATTTCAATCCTTTAGAACGTTCCTATAGATGTAACAACAAATTCAACTCATCGGACTAACTACACGTGTACAAATATAGTGACTTCAACCATTTGCATCCATATAAACTTGTGATTTCAACCATTTAAATCATTCATTATAGATGTAATAACAAGTGAAATACATTAGATTAACTATAAGGGACCAATATAGTGACTTGACTCATTCATTTCCAAACGGACTTCTTTTTCAACCCACTAAGTCATTCTATACGTATGTAACAAATGGTTACGCACATTCAATTAAATATAAGTTATCAAATGTATGTAAGAACAAGTAAAAATGAATCACATAATCTCTCGATTAAACATAAGTGATCAAATGTATGTAATAACAAGTGAAACACATTAAGTTACCTGTAAGACACCAAATGAATCACTCGAATCCATTCATTTCATATAAACCTATGATTTGAATTTACTAAATCATTTAATATAAACGTAACAACAAGTTAAGTACATTCAATTAAATATGCGTGATCAATTGAATCACTTAAATCCCACTCGTATTGATGTGAACTTGTGCATCGATCACTATAGATGTAACAAATGTTCAACTTATCGTACAAACTAGAAAGGATCAAACTAATGCATAGGTCTCCTTTATATCCATATAAACTTGTGAGTTTTAATTATTTAAATCATTGATCATGGATGTAATAACATGTGAAACACGTTAGGTTAACTATAAGACACAAATGAATCACTCGAATCACATTCATTTTCATACAAACTTGTGATTTCAGTTCACTTAATCAAGCAACATGGATGTAACAATAAGTTAAGCACATTTAATTAGTATGTGTGATCATTTGAATCACTTAAATCGCACTTGTATTGATACGAACTTGTAATTTCAATCCTTTAGATCGTGCACTATAGTCGTACCAATACGAGTCAGATTTAAGTGATTCATATGATCACGCATACTTTATTGAATGTACTTGACTTATTGTTATATCCATGTTAAATGATTTAGTAGATTGAAATCACAGGCTTGCATGAAAATGAATGAGATTTGAGTGATTCATTTGGTGCCCTATTGTTAACCTAATTCACTTGTTAAGCACATTCAATTAAATTACAAGTGAAACACATTAGGTTAACTATATGACACCAAATGAATCACTTGTTAAGGACATCCGTATTAAGAATCATTATAAATGTAACAACTAGTGAAACACATTAGGTAAACCATAAGACACCAAATGAATCACTCGAATCTCATTCATTTTCATACAAACTTGTGATTTCGATCTACTAAATCATTTAATATAGATGTAACAACAAGTTAAACACATTCAATTAAGCATGCATGATCATATGAATCATTTAAATCTCACTTGTATTGGTACGAACGCGTGATTTCAATCCTTTAGATCGTTCACTATAGATGTAACAACAAATTCAACTCATCGGACTAATTACACGCATTCAAAGTAATGCATAGATCCCATTTGTATCCATATGAACTTGCGATTTCAATCATTAAATCATTCATTATAGATGTAATACAAGTGAAATACACTAGATTAACTGTAAGGGACCAACTTAATGACCTGACTCTCATTCATTTCCAAACGAACTTCTTATTTCAAGCCGCTAAGTCATTCTATACGTATGTAACAAATGGCTACGCACACTCAATTA
The DNA here is from genome assembly GCF_008831285.2 of Nymphaea colorata. NCBI lineage: Eukaryota > Viridiplantae > Streptophyta > Magnoliopsida > Nymphaeales > Nymphaeaceae > Nymphaea > Nymphaea colorata. The sequence continues at coordinate 26,074 of NW_022205161.1, forward strand.
AATATATTGATCAAATATATTAATAACAAGTGAAAATGAATCATTTAATCTCTCAATTAAATATATGTGATCAAATATATGTAATAACAAGTGAAACATATTAGGTTACCTACAAGACACCAAATGAATCACTCAAATCTCATTCATTTCCATACAAACCTATGATTTCAATATACTAAATCATTTAATATAGACGTAACAACAAGTTAAGCACATTCAATTAAGTATGCGTGATCAAATGAATCACTTAAATCTCACTCGTATCGAGACGAGTGATTTAGTGTGCGTATGGATACAAATGAATGAGATGTAACAACATGTTCAACTTATTGAACAAACTACAAGGGATCAAACTAAACTAATCCATAGGTCTCCTTTACATCCATATAAACTTGTGAGTTTTTATCGTTTAAATCGTTGATCATAGATGTCATAACGAGTGAAACACATTAGGTTAATTATAAGACACCAAATGAATCACTCAAATCTCATTTATTTTCACACAAACTTGTGATTTGAATTCACTTAATCTAGCAATATGGATGTAACAACAAGTTAAGCACATTCAATTAAGTATGTGTGATCATTTGAATCACTTAAATCGCACTTGTATTGATACGAACTTGTGATTTCAATCATTTAGATCGTGCACTATAGTTGTAACAATAAATTCAACTCATCGGACTAACTACACGCGTTTGTATCCACATGAACATGTGATTTCAATCATTTAAATCATTCATTATATATGTATTCCAAACGAACTTCTGGTATCAAAGCCACTAGGTCATTCTATACGTAAGTAAGAAATGGTCACGCACATTCAATTAAATACAAGTGATCAATTATATGTAATAACAAGTGAAAATCAATCACTTAATCTCTCAATTAAATATAAGTGATCAAATATATGTAATAACAAGTGAAACACATTAGGTTACTTACAAGACACCAAATGAATCACTCCAATATCATTCATTTTCATACAAACCTATGATTTTAATCTACTAAATCATTTAATATAGACGTAACAACAAGTTAAGCACATTCAATTACGTATGTGTGATAAAATGAATCACTTAAATCCCACTCGTATTGATACGAACTTGTGATTTCAATTCCTTACATCGATCACCATAGATGTAAGAACTAGTTCAACTTATTGAACTAACTACAAGGGATCAAACTAATGCATAGGTCTCCTTTATATCCATACAAACTTGTAAGTTTTAATCATTTAAATCATTGATCAAAGATGTAATAACAAGTGAAACACAATAGGTTAACTACAAGACACCAAATGAATCACTCGAATCTCATTCATTTTCGCACAAACTTGTGATTTCAATCTACTAAATCATTTATTATAGACGTAACAACAAGTTAAACACATTCAATTAAGTATGCATGATTATATGAATCACTTAAATCTCACTTGTATTCGTACGAACATGTGATTTCAATCCTTTAGAACGTTCCTATAGATGTAACAACAAATTCAACTCATCGGACTAACTACACGTGTACAAATATAGTGACTTCAACCATTTGCATCCATATAAACTTGTGATTTCAACCATTTAAATCATTCATTATAGATGTAATAACAAGTGAAATACATTAGATTAACTATAAGGGACCAATATAGTGACTTGACTCCATTCATTTCCAAACGGACTTCTTTTTTCAAGCCACTAAGTCATTCTATACGTATGTAACAAATGGTTACGCACATTCAATTAAATATAAGTTATCAAATGTATGTAAGAACAAGTAAAAATGAATCACATAATCTCTCGATTAAACATAAGTGATCAAATGTATGTAATAACAAGTGAAACACATTAAGTTACCTGTAAGACACCAAATGAATCACTCGAATCCCATTCATTTTCATATAAACCTATGATTTGAATTTACTAAATCATTTAATATAAACGTAACAACAAGTTAAGTACATTCAATTAAATATGCGTGATCAATTGAATCACTTAAATCCCACTCGTATTGATGTGAACTTGTGCATCGATCACTATAGATGTAACAACATGTTCAACTTATCGTACAAACTAGAAAGGATCAAACTAATGCATAGGTCTCCTTTATATCCATATAAACTTGTGAGTTTTAATTATTTAAATCATTGATCATGGATGTAATAACATGTGAAACACGTTAGGTTAACTATAAGACACCAAATGAATCACTCGAATCACATTCATTTTCATACAAACTTGTGATTTCAGTTCACTTAATCAAGCAACATGGATGTAACAATAAGTTAAGCACATTCAATTAGTATGTGTGATCATTTGAATCACTTAAATCGCACTTGTATTGATACGAACTTGTAATTTCAATCCTTTAGATCGTGCACTATAGTCGTACCAATACGAGTCAGATTTAAGTGATTCATATGATCACGCATACTTTATTGAATGTACTTGACTTATTGTTATATCCATGTTAAATGATTTAGTAGATTGAAATCACAGGCTTGCATGAAAATGAATGAGATTTGAGTGATTCATTTGGTGCCCTATTGTTAACCTAATTCACTTGTTAAGCACATTCAATTAAATTACAAGTGAAACACATTAGGTTAACTATATGACACCAAATGAATCACTTGTTAAGGACATCCGTATTAAGAATCATTATAAATGTAACAACTAGTGAAACACATTAGGTAAACCATAAGACACCAAATGAATCACTCGAATCTCATTCATTTTCATACAAACTTGTGATTTCGATCTACTAAATCATTTAATATAGATGTAACAACAAGTTAAACACATTCAATTAAGCATGCATGATCATATGAATCATTTAAATCTCACTTGTATTGGTACGAACGCGTGATTTCAATCCTTTAGATCGTTCACTATAGATGTAACAACAAATTCAACTCATCGGACTAATTACACGCATTCAAAGTAATGCATAGATCCCATTTGTATCCATATGAACTTGCGATTTCAATCATTAAATCATTCATTATAGATGTAATACAAGTGAAATACACTAGATTAACTGTAAGGGACCAACTTAATGACCTGACTCTCATTCATTTCCAACGAACTTCTTATTTCAAGCCACTAAGTCATTCTATACGTATGTAACAAATGGCTACGCACACTCAATTAAATATATTGATCAAATATATTAATAACAAGTGAAAATGAATCATTTAATCTCTCAATTAAATATATGTGATCAAATATATGTAATAACAAGTGAAACATATTAGGTTACCTACAAGACACCAAATGAATCACTCAAATCTCATTCATTTCCATACAAACCTATGATTTCAATATACTAAATCATTTAATATAGACGTAACAACAAGTTAAGCACATTCAATTAAGTATGCGTGATCAAATGAATCACTTAAATCTCACTCGTATCGAGACGAGTGATTTAGTGTGCGTATGGATACAAATGAATGAGATGTAACAACATGTTCAACTTATTGAACAAACTACAAGGGATCAAACTAAACTAATCCATAGGTCTCCTTTACATCCATATAAACTTGTGAGTTTTTATCGTTTAAATCGTTGATCATAGATGTCATAACGAGTGAAACACATTAGGTTAATTATAAGACACCAAATGAATCACTCAAATCTCATTTATTTTCACACAAACTTGTGATTTGAATTCACTTAATCTAGCAATATGGATGTAACAACAAGTTAAGCACATTCAATTAAGTATGTGTGATCATTTGAATCACTTAAATCGCACTTGTATTGATACGAACTTGTGATTTCAATCATTTAGATCGTGCACTATAGTTGTAACAATAATTCAACTCATCGGACTAACTACACGCGTTTGTATCCACATGAACATGTGATTTCAATCATTTAAATCATTCATTATATATGTATTCCAAACGAACTTCTGGTATCAAAGCCACTAGGTCATTCTATACGTAAGTAAGAAATGGTCACGCACATTCAATTAAATACAAGTGATCAATTATATGTAATAACAAGTGAAATCAATCACTTAATCTCTCAATTAAATATAAGTGATCAAATATATGTAATAACAAGTGAAACACATTAGGTTACTACAAGACACCAATGAATCACTCCAATCATTCATTTTCATAAACCTATGATTTAATTACAATCATTTAATATAGATGTAACAACAAGTTAACACATTCAATTAGTATGTGATAAATGAATCACTTAAATCCACTGTATTGTACGAATGTGATTTCATCCTTTAGAACGTTCCTATAGATGTAACAACAATTCAACTCATCGGACTAACTACACGTGTACAAATATAGTGACTTCAACCATTTGATCCAATAAACTTGTGATTTCAACCATTTAAATCATTCATTATAGATGTAATAACAAGTGAAATACATTAGATTAACTATAAGGGACCAATATAGTGACTTGACTCATTCATTTCCAAACGGACTCTTTTTTCAAGCCACTAAGTCATTCTATACGTATGTAACAAATGGTTACGCACATTCAATTAAATATAAGTTATCAAATGTATGTAAGAACAAGTAAAAATGAATCACATAATCTCTTCGATTAAACATAAGTGATCAAATGTATGTAATAACAAGTGAAACACATTAAGTTACCTGTAAGACACCAAATGAATCACTCGAATCCCATTCATTTCATATAAACCTATGATTTGAATTTACTAAATCATTTAATATAAACGTAACAACAAGTTAAGTACATTCAATTAAATATGCGTGATCAATTGAATCACTTAAATCCCACTCGTATTGATGTGAACTTGTGCATCGATCACTATAGATGTAACAACATGTTCAACTTATCGTACAAACTAGAAAGGATCAAACTAATGCATAGGTCTCCTTTATATCCATATAAACTTGTGAGTTTTAATTATTTAAATCATTGATCATGGATGTAATAACATGTGAAACACGTTAGGTTAACTATAAGACACAAATGAATCACTCGAATCACATTCATTTCATACAAACTTGTGATTTCAGTTCCTTAATCAAGCAACATGGATGTAACAATAAGTTAAGCAATTTAATTAAGTATGTGTGATCATTTGATCACTTAAATCGCACTTGTATTGATACGAACTTGTAATTTCAATCCTTTAGATCGTGCACTATAGTCGTACCATACGAGTCAGATTTAAGTGATTCATATGATCACGCATACTTTATTGAATGTACTTGACTTATTGTTATATCCATGTTAAATGATTTGTAGATTGAAATCACAGGCTTGCATGAAATGAATGAGATTTGAGTGATTCATTTGGTGCCCTATTTTAACCTAATTCACTTGTTAAGCACATTCAATTAAATTACAAGTGAACACATTAGGTTAACTATATGACACCAAATGAATCACTTGTTAAGGACATCCGTATTAAGAATCATTTAAAATGTAACAACTAGTAAACACATTAGGTAAACATAGACACCAAATGAATCATTCGAATCTCATTATTTTCATACAAACTTGTGATTTCGTCTACTAAATCATTTAATATAGATGTCAACAAGTTAAAACATTCAATTAGCATGCTGATCATATGAATCATTTAATCTCACTTGTATTGGTACGAACGCGTGATTTCATCCTTTAGATCGTTCATATAGATGTAACAACAAATTAACTCATCGACTAATTACACGCATTCAAATAATCATAGATCCCATTTTGTATCCATATGAACTTCGATTTAATCATTCAAATCATTCATTATAGATGTAATGACAGTGAATACACTAGATTAACTGTAAGGGACCAAACTTAATGACTGATCTCATTCATTTCCAGACGAACTTCTTATTTCAAGCCGCTAAGTCATTCTATACGTATGTAACAAACGGCTACGCACACTCAATTAATATATTGATCAATATATATTAACAAGTGAAAATGAATCATTTATCTCTCAATTAAATATATGTGATCAAATATAGTATAACAAGTGAATAACAAGTGAAACATATTAGGTTACCTACAGGACACCAAATGAATCACTCAAATCTCATTCATTTCCATACAAAACCTATGATTTCAATATACTAAATCATTTAATATAGACGTAACACAAGTTAAGCACATTCAATAGTATGCGTATCAATGAATCACTTAAATCTCACTCGTATCGAGACGAGTGATTTAGTGTGGCGTATGGATACAAATGAATGAATGTAACAACATGTTAACTTATTGAACAAACTACAAGGGATCAAACTAAACTAATCCATAGGTCTCCTTTACATCCATATAAACTTGTGAGTTTTATCGTTTAAATCGTTGATCATAATGTCATAACGAGTGAAACACATTAGGTTAATTATAAGACACCAAATGAATCATCAAATCTCATTTATTTTCACACAAACTTGTGATTTGAATTCACTTAATCTAGCAATAATGGATGTAACAACAAGTTAAGCACATTCAATTAAGTATGTGTGATCATTTGAATCACTTAAATCGCACTTGTATTGATAACGAACTTGTGATTTCAATCATTTAGATCGTGCACTATAGTTGTAACAATAAATTCAACTCATCGGACTAACTACACGCGTTTGTATCCACATGAACATGTGATTTCAATCATTTAAATCATTCAT
>NW_022205162.1:7500-32500 GCF_008831285.2 Nymphaea colorata
TCATCCTTCCCAGCTCGTGTCCACCTGGCCCATCGTGTCCCTTACCCGAAAACCAGTTATCCTACACGTTCCTTAGCTTTAGGAGCACTAGACGCCACCTCGTCCTCCACTTGGGTTGTCCAAGTCTTCAGCCCCACTCGCAAGGAACCACAGCCTTTCATCTGGCCACGTGGCAGCATCTCTCTGCCCACGACCCAGCTCCCTTCCAGCTCGCATATCATCTTTTCCACCAGCTCCTCATAGCTCGCCACCTCATCCTTCACATCCCTCATTTTGTGTGCCACTCCCCTCTCTCGCGCCCCACTTTTCCTCGTTTGTAGCGCAAGTCCCCTTAGACTCGCACCTGGCCTTAATCACGTTCAGATCCATTCCCACTCCCAGTCCCTTCTCCACCGTAGATCTTACACGTGTCCTCATCTCCTTTAGTCACGAGAACACCCCAGCCAAGCTCCCCACTATCTTCAACCGTTCTCTTCCGTGACCCTCCATCTTTTGACGTGTCATCATCTCCTTGCTCGAGGGACCCACTCGAGTACTTAGTCTTTTAGTTCCAGGGAGTCCTCTTAGCTCGAGCCTAATTCTAAGTCAACTTGACTTAGCCCCCAACCCTACCTAGGTGCATTAGTCAAACCCAACCTAGTTTGACTTTGACCGAACCCAGCTCACCTAGTCGATTTCTTCTTAGTTGACTTGAGCTCCTTTGACCTAACTCATCCTCATCCCTAGGAACTCGGTCAACCCGAGCCCAGCTAGGACTAACCTAGTTGACTCGAGTCTAGCTCGAGTGACCCAGCTCACTTACCCCCAACCGAGCCCAGCCTCGATCTACCCCAGCTCACCCAAGTGCCTAAGTTCCTCGACCGAGCTTACCCTTAACCTCACTCTCTCTAGTTCTAGCTCTCGGCCTAACCTACCCTTTAGCTAGGTTAACCTCCCTATCGAACCTAAGCCCTGTTGACTCTCGGCCTACCCCAGCCCGAGCCCTCTTATCTTGACTGTTCTACCTGTAGAGCCCCGCCAGTCCAAGCCCAGCCCTGCCGTAGCTAGGGACTAGGTTCAGTCGGCGACGCTAGCGCACCGCTAGCAGTCCTCGGCCAGCACCTCGGCTGCGCTCTCCATCGTCGGGTTTCCTGCCGGCGTCCGTGGCTGAGCCATTCGGAGAATAGGCAGGTAGGCACTGCCGAACTCGGCTTTCGCCCCCCTCGTCTTGTCCGCGGCTTCTGTCCAGCCTAGCGGCGACAGTCGGTCGCCCTCTCCTCTCGGCTCCAGGCAGCAGGTGGCTGCCCAGTCGACCTTCCCCCGCCGACCTGTCTTCAGTTTGCAAGCGGCAACGCGCCAGCGCCTCGGCGACATCCAGTCGCTGCTCTTCCGGCGTCCAAGGCGACAGCGACTCGCCTTTGTTTTGCCGCTGCTACCGTAGGTCTGCACTCGACAGTCAGGTCTCGTCCGTCAGTCTGTGCCCGACCGCAGTTTGCTGTCCTCTCGGCCACTCGTCAGCCGGCCGCATCCGACAGCTAGCCCGTGTCCTTCACGGCCGCGCGTCCGGAGGTGATTCTCGACAGCAGGTGGCTGTCTCTGTTCCTCGCGTGACCGTCTTTGCTCGGCAGCAGGCTACTGTTCCAGGCAACGTCTGTCTACTCGTCCGACAGCAGGAGGCTGTCCAGGCCGCGCGCTTCTCGCCGGCCCGTTGCTGCATTGCCTGGGGTTTGGTCTTCACCCCGCGGTTGTTCCGGCTCAGCCAAGGCTAGCCCTTGGCCGGTAACACCTTAGCTCACTTGTAGATTCCGGGGAGGGTGTTGTGCTTTCGGTTTTAGGATTCCATTTAGTTTGTTTTAGTTATTGTTTTAGCCCAAGGCTTCGGCCTAGCTCCCTGCCGTGGTACCTCAAGGGCCAGCTGCCCGAGACACGACCACAAGGAGCCGACCGTACCCATTTGCTTATTGTTGGGCGTGGTTTGCTCGTTCGTCTTGTGTGTTTGGTTGAGTGGTTTGTTGAGTGAGACGAGTGAATTCTTGTATCGCTTACGATTGTAAAAGCCGCGTCAACCCTTGTAGTGTTTGTCTTAGGTCTGCCCGTAGTTAGGATTTGGGAATAAGGGTATTCCGCACCTGAATCTTCTGTCCTAAGGGTTTTTGCGCCGGGGTCTGTCCGGCCGGGTAGAAGTGTTGTAATTAATTGTCTTAGGAATTTTCGGTTTTTGAGTAGCACTCAAGAGACCTGGGAAGGTAGGTCGCTCTTGGTTAGGAAATTCTAGTTCTAGCAGGAGTGGTCTAACAATTGGTATCAGAGCAGTCTTGAGGCTGTTATTGAAGTTCAAGCACTCGTTGCAAGAAGATTCAGCTTCAGCAAATCAGTCAAGGCGAGGAGTGTTTGAGTCCAGCTTTCAGCAGTGCATTTTCCGTGTGCGTTAGTTTAGGATTTTCTTTTGTCGTTGGCTCCAAATAGCCAAATTCCTTAGTTTGTGCGTGTTTTCACTGGGTGCCTAACTCACGAATTCTATGGGTAAATCCAAGAAGAACGTGAGCTCCGATGAGCCTGTTCTTGAGGACATTCCTCAGGAGCAAGCAGGAGATGCCCCTCCAACTCAAAGGGGGCAAGTTCCGGACTATGCCTTAGGTAGAATCCTAAGCATAGAGAAGGAATTGCTACAAATGCGTAGCGAAATGGCCAAAGTTGAGAACTTTAGGAAGAAGGACATGGATCGTCAGAACGCGGAACACCAAAAGGAAATGGATGAAATCCGCGCCATGTTCAGACAGTTGGCCAACAACCAAACCCAAGTCGTTGTTGAGCAGAGGACCACTCAGGGTCCGAATCAACAGAAAGGAAAAGGTTTGCTAGTTATACCTGGCTATCAAACCGACACTGAGGTTAATCCCAACAACATTTCACATGTTGGGACGAGTTTGGAAGGAGGTAGAGTCATGGGACCACCTCCAGACAGGTATCTAAACGAGCCTACAAGTGAATACTACAGACCTCCTCAAGGTCAACGAACTAGTCAACCCATTCGGAACCCAATTTTTGAGCTTTCCGAAGGAGAGGACGAAACACCACTTCGTCCTAGGAGAACTCGAAGAGAGCCTACACGTTTTGAAGAGAGACGGACACCTTCCGTCAAATATGATTTCCCTAAGTTCAATGGGGAACATCTTCGAGAATGGCTATTCATGGCCGAACGTTTCTTCTTGTGTCACCATGTACCACAAGAAGAATGGATTGAAATCGCTACGGCCAACATGACCGGCGAAGCAACAACCCACTACCTCTGGTTTGAACATAAGACGGCCGACCCAACGTGGGAAAAATACAAAGCGAGTCTGCAGTTGCAGTTTGGAGACTCCACGTTCATAGATTATGACGAGGATCTCAAAAACTTAACCCAGACCACCACCGTGCCTGTCTACCAAAGGCAATTCGAGAGGTTGGCCAGCATGGTGCAATGGCCAGAGAAGGCCCTCATAGGGTCGTTCAAGGGTGGACTACGAAGCGATATCAAAAGAGAGATGAAAATCCATCGCTTCGGTAGTTTAGAAGAATGTTTCGCAATGGCCAGGCTGTATGAGGAGAGAATTGAAGAGAGAAAAGAAGAAAAAAGAGAGAAACGAGAAAGAAAGGCTCGTAAGTCGGACAAGTTGAGGAAGAAACCCTCATTCTCCTCTACTTCTCGGAATCAAAGTAGAGAATTCCGTCCCCAAGGGAAGGAATTGGTTCCCTACAACCGTGGGAACGATTATAGGCCCAACCCAAGACCGGGCCGTGACCTCCCAACACGTTACCTGACCCCAAAACAAATAGAAGAGTATAGGAAGAAGGGCCTATGCTTTAGATGTGAGGGTAAGTGGGAGAAGAACCACCAGTGCAAGGCACTATTCAACATCGTGGTGGTTGATGAACCGGAGACAAGCTCCAGTTCAGAGAGCGATTCTTCCTCTAGCTCTAGTTCCAGTTCCTCGTCTGATGAGGAAGTCCAAGTGAAGAGAAAAGGAAAGAAAATTGAATCTGAGGAACCACAGAAGGGAGAAACCTCGAACAGAGAAGACAAATCTGAAGAGGTTGAATCCTTACATTCTATCCAGGATCCCCATAAGGCTAACGCCATGAGAGTTTTTGGCCGCATCAATGGCCAGAAAGTTTTGATTCTGCTCGATAGCGGTGCAACAAACAACTTCTTAACCGAAGAAGCCGCTGAGAAGTGCAAGGTCACTCTCAATGAGAGCAGCCCACAGACTATAATCGTGGGAGGGGGTCATAGACTCAAGTGCATTCATGAAGGAAAGGGCATTGATGTCAACATCAAGAAGAAGAACTTCAAAGTGGATTGCCTAGTCATTCCATTAGACGGAGTCGACTTGATTTTAGGAATGCCTTGGTTCCTAACTTGGAAGGATATTCGTTGGGATGTGAAGAACTTTGCCATGACGTTCATCCCAGACGGAGAAGGGGAATCGATCACTCTTCAGGGACTCGCCAGCTCCACGCGTCCCAAGGCAGCATTGCGGTCCATCCAACATGAACAACCCGCTTGTTGGGTACTCACATTGGCTACGGATGTACCGGTATCTGAAGATAAGGTGGAAGAACCAATTCCACCAAGCATTCAATTGGTCCTAGACCAATTTCCAGCCATTTTTGATGAGCCCAAAGGCTTACCGCCTAAACGGGCATATGATCATCGCATCGTCCTCGCACATGGTGCGGAGCCTGTCAACGTCAGGCCATATAGGTATGGGCACAGCCAGAAGGCGGAGATCGAGCGCCTTGTGAAAGAAATGTTGGAGAGCGGAATCATTAGGCCTAGTTGCAGCCCTTTTTCTTCACCAGTTCTCTTAGTGAAGAAGAAGGACAACACTTGGCGATTCTGTATTGATTACAGGGCGCTGAATGAGGTGACCGTTAAGGATCGGCACCCCATACCAGTTATTGATGAGTTGTTAGACGAATTGGCCGGCGCCACAGTATTTTCCAAGATTGATCTCAGAGCCGGCTATCATCAAATCAGAATGTTCGATAAAGACGTCTTGAAGACAGCGTTCAGAACGCATGACGGGCATTATGAATTTCTCGTAATGCCTTTTGGACTGACAAATGCACCGGCTACATTCCAGCGGTGTATGAATGATGTGTTTAGAGCCCATCTCAGAGACTTCATCCTCGTATTTTTCGATGACATACTCATCTATAGTAAGGACGAGGAGCAACACAAGAGGCACCTGGAAATAACTCTAGGTATTCTTCAGGAGCACCAGCTCTTTGCGAAGATGTCCAAATGCAGTTTTGGACAATCTTCCATTGGATATCTCGGACACATCGTGTCCCGAGAAGGGGTTCGGGCAGACCCCGAAAAGTTGCACGCCATGGAGAAATGGCCTCTGCCCAAGGACCTCAAAGGTCTAAGAGGATTCCTCGGATTAACTGGGTACTACAGGAGATTCATCCAGGGATATGGCATTATTGCCCAGCCCCTCACCCAGATGCTGAAGAAAGGAGCCTTCTCTTGGACTGAGAAGTCGAGAGTTGCTTTTGACAAGCTGAAAGCAGCTCTAATGACCGCCCCAGTACTAACTCTACCCGATTTCTCAAAGACTTTCACTATTGAAACAGATGCGTGTGAAGTCGGCGTCGGAGCAGTACTAGGACAAGATGGTCATCCCATCGCGTATATGTCCAAGGCCTTGACTAGCCGGGCCAAGCCCCTCTCCACATATGAGAAGGAGTTGCTTGCAATCGTAATCGCGGTGGAAAAGTGGCGTCCATACTTGATTGGACGCAAGTTTATCGTCAGGACCGATCAAAACAGCCTGAAGTACATGTTGAAACAACGTGTGTCCACCCCCACTCAACAGAGATGGCTAGCGAAGCTCTTGGGGTATGACTTTGAAATCGAGTACAAGAAGGGTCCTGAGAACAAGGCGGCGGATTCTCTTTCCCGCCTCACTGAACAGTTGATGACTTTGTCTGTGGTGGAGACGGACATTTGGACGAGATTAGCCCAGGATCAACATGATGACCAGTCATTAAGGCTAATCAAGACTTCGGTTCAACAGAACCCCGGATCCATTCCTTTGTATTCAGTCAAAGGAAATCTTCTGTATAGGAAGGACAAGGCTGTAGTCCCTCCTAACTCTGGGCTAAGGCAGGAACTCCTGCAGCATTTTCATGACACCCCCGCAGCGGGTCATGAAGGGGTCGCTAAGACCCTTGCGCGAATAAAGGCCCAATTTTGGTGGCGAGGAATAAAGGCAGAAGTGCAAAACTACGTCAAGAAGTGTATAGTCTGCCAGAGGGAGAAGTACGAGGCCATCAAGCCTCCTGGTCATTTGAACCCTCTGCCTATACCAACCAAGCCGTGGACTGATGTCACGATGGACTTCATCGACGCCATGCCTCGATCAGAAGGGAAAGAGGCAGTCTTAGTTGTCGTGGATCGGCTCACGAAGTATAGTCACTTCGCCCCCTTGCCGAGGTTGTATCAAGGGCCACTAGTGGCCAACGTCTACCAAGAGTATATCGGGAAACTGCATGGAATGCCACAGTCCGTCGTCTGTGACAGAGACTCCATCTTTCTGAGTGCATTCTGGCAGGAGTACATGAAGAATATGGGTACGACGTTAAACTTTAGTACTGCCCACCACCCACAAACAGATGGGCAAAGTGAAATTGTCAACCGGTCCTTGGAGACTTATCTCCGTTGCTTCGCAGGAGAACGACCATCAACATGGGTTACGTATCTGCCTTGGGCAGAATGGTCGTACAACACGAGTCTTCACTCGTCTACTGGCATCACCCCTTACGAGGGTGTATATGGATTTCCACCCCCATCAATACCAAGGTATGAAGGAGGAACTGCGGAAGATGATGCAGTAGATTGTGAGTTGCGCACCAGAGAAGAGGTCTTAGAATCTCTCAAGGAAAACATCGTCAAGGCGCAAAATCGTATGAAGCAAGTGTACGATAAGGGAAGGAAGGACCGGGAGTTTCAGGTGGGAGACTATGTGTGGCTTAAGAGGTTGCCTCTTAAGCAAAAGTCCTTGATGGGTCAGCCCTATTCGAAGTTGCTACCTCGATATTATGGACCCTATCCGGTGATTCAGAAGATAGGGAAGGCTGCGTACAGACTTGGCCTTCCAAGAACAGCGTTGGTACATCCAGTCTTTCACGTCACCAGGCTTAAGCCTCATCAGGGTGATGTACCTACTTTGATCGAGCAAGTCCCGGATAGTTTGCCAACTCCCTACCGTATTCTCAAACACAGGTATGTACAGCGGCAAGGGAGAACCAGGCACGAGGTGCTCGTAGAATGGGAGGGACCCGACAGGGGTACTTCTTGGGAGGAATTCGGGACGATCATTCACCGTTTCCCCTCTTCTAGCGCTCGAGGACAAGCGCAAAGTAGGGAGGGGGAATCTGTTACGGACCAATTTCCAGGTCCCGTGCAGATGGAGGCAGAGCAGGCCGAACCCAGTCGGCGTAAGAGGAAGGCGTCAGAGATTTGGGCGCGTTCTCTTCAGCTCGCGCAGGTAAGTCCCAAGGAGAAGGATTCTGCACCAGCGTCAGTTGCAGTGGGAGGAGCGGGAGGAGCAGCTGAAGCCAAGACGGTGCTTGAACTGGGTACGTCTCAGGGTGATTGTGATTCTAGAGTAGGTCTCACTAAGCTAGTAGAGTCTTAACCAAGTGAGTCCGGTCTTATGTCCCTTGAGGCTAGCCAAAGACCAAGGTCTTAGGCAAATGGCTCGGTCAAACCAGACCGAGCTCTTGGTCTAGTCAACCGAAGTGAGGGCGGGTCCCCTCACGAGGTCCCCACCCTGGGCTCACAAGGCTCAGGGGTTTAACCCTTTTGTTTACGAGTTGGGCATTAGGCCCGAGTCTAGTTTAAGTGTTTTTTGTTAAGCAAATAGGTTTGCTTTCGTTGGGTTTTGAAATAAGGACCTAGCCAAGCGGGTTGTGCTTGGCAATATGGATTTGGATTGTGGGTAGAGAACGAGATCTGGATTGTAGACTCGTTCAATTAGGACATGTATATATTGTTTTGGATCTTAGAGTTTGTATCGAATATTGAACTAAGAAAGCATTTGCAAGGTTTGCAATCTCTCTCCTCCTCGTGAGGTTGTCTTTCTCTCCCTCGGTCTAGAGGCGAGTTCTTCATCCTCTTCGTCAGCCATCGAGTTTCACATGGTGAAATCTGCGGTGCCTCTCATCCCCTCGCGTCCCCTTGGCCTGTGACGCTTCCTAATTCCAGCAAAGCTTCGGGCATCGGAGATATTCCGGTGGTGAACTCAAAGCACGACGGCTTGCGGCGGATTCCTCCCTACCGGCGGCAATCCCTCCCTCGTCCACGGCTGATTCCCCTCTTGAACTGCAATTCCAGCAAGGTTGGTGCCTTCTTCACAACCCCGGTGAAGTTGAGAGTCTGATTTTGCTAAAGGGAAGGCTGAATTCGGATTAGAATTCAGCAACGACTGCTAAATTGTTTTCCTTCGATTCTCGGTTTTCTTCTTGTTGATTGGCGGTTAATCTAGGACAGAATACGCTAATACACGAGGTCTTCTTCGCGGTCAACCCGTGAGGAAGGTCTGTGTCGAGCATTAAAATCTGTCTTAGATTATCCAAGGATCTTCGTGAAGAAATGCCGTGAATTTTCGAGTTAACGTAGCCACCAAGAGAAGAACGAGAGAGTGGATGCGACCGGACTTTCTTGAAGGGAAATTCGGGTTCTGTCCTACCTCTTGTTCTCTGGTCCAGCAGGTTAAAACTCCCTGTAAATGAAGATTTAACCGTAGAAATATCATCTGTACGAGTTCATTGGAATCGCCCAATCAAGCGCTCCAATATACCCACGTTCGGGTGAAAACGCACGGCTGGATAGTTAGATCGCTTTCTCGCCGGAATTCTGCTGTCTTCCGGTGTATCCTGCAACTTCCGGCGTGTTCTCAAGATTCCGGTGGCATAGGACCACCCTGCCCTTGGCGAGTTGAAGTTTTCAAGAAGCTTGAAGGGGCGTACTGGTCATTGGCGTGAGATCACTCAAACCAGGCCGGTCTTCCTCACTCGGTGCGAGCCTACGTGAAGTCAACTCGGATCAGGTAAGTTCAATCCTCACCGTCCTTCTGTACACGTGTCAGCCATCCAATCATCCTTCCCAGCTCGTGTCCCACCTGGCCCATCGTGTCCCTTACCCGAAAACCAGTTATCCTACACGTTCCTTAGCTTTAGGAGCACTAGACGCCACCTCGTCCTCCACTTGGGTTGTCCAAGTCTTCAGCCCCACTCGCAAGGAACCACAGCCTTTCATCTGGCCACGTGGCAGCATCTCTCTGCCCACGACCCAGCTCCCTTCCAGCTCGCATATCATCTTTTCCACCAGCTCCTCATAGCTCGCCACCTCATCCTTCACATCCCTCATTTTGTGTGCCACTCCCCTCTCTCGCGCCCCACTTTTCCTCGTTTGTAGCGCAAGTCCCCTTAGACTCGCACCTGGCCTTAATCACGTTCAGATCCATTCCCACTCCCAGTCCCTTCTCCACCGTAGATCTTACACGTGTCCTCATCTCCTTTAGTCACGAGAACACCCCAGCCAAGCTCCCCACTATCTTCAACCGTTCTCTTCCGTGACCCTCCATCTTTTGACGTGTCATCATCTCCTTGCTCGAGGGACCCACTCGAGTACTTAGTCTTTTAGTTCCAGGGAGTCCTCTTAGCTCGAGCCTAATTCTAAGTCAACTTGACTTAGCCCCCAACCCTACCTAGGTGCATTAGTCAAACCCAACCTAGTTTGACTTTGACCGAACCCAGCTCACCTAGTCGATTTCTTCTTAGTTGACTTGAGCTCCTTTGACCTAACTCATCCTCATCCCTAGGAACTCGGTCAACCCGAGCCCAGCTAGGACTAACCTAGTTGACTCGAGTCTAGCTCGAGTGACCCAGCTCACTTACCCCCAACCGAGCCCAGCCTCGATCTACCCCAGCTCACCCAAGTGCCTAAGTTCCTCGACCGAGCTTACCCTTAACCTCACTCTCTCTAGTTCTAGCTCTCGGCCTAACCTACCCTTTAGCTAGGTTAACCTCCCTATCGAACCTAAGCCCTGTTGACTCTCGGCCTACCCCAGCCCGAGCCCTCTTATCTTGACTGTTCTACCTGTAGAGCCCCGCCAGTCCAAGCCCAGCCCTGCCGTAGCTAGGGACTAGGTTCAGTCGGCGACGCTAGCGCACCGCTAGCAGTCCTCGGCCAGCACCTCGGCTGCGCTCTCCATCGTCGGGTTTCCTGCCGGCGTCCGTGGCTGAGCCATTCGGAGAATAGGCAGGTAGGCACTGCCGAACTCGGCTTTCGCCCCCCTCGTCTTGTCCGCGGCTTCTGTCCAGCCTAGCGGCGACAGTCGGTCGCCCTCTCCTCTCGGCTCCAGGCAGCAGGTGGCTGCCCAGTCGACCTTCCCCCGCCGACCTGTCTTCAGTTTGCAAGCGGCAACGCGCCAGCGCCTCGGCGACATCCAGTCGCTGCTCTTCCGGCGTCCAAGGCGACAGCGACTCGCCTTTGTTTTTGCCGCTGCTACCGTAGGTCTGCACTCGACAGTCAGGTCTCGTCCGTCAGTCTGTGCCCGACCGCAGTTTGCTGTCCTCTCGGCCACTCGTCAGCCGGCCGCATCCGACAGCTAGCCCGTGTCCTTCACGGCCGCGCGTCCGGAGGTGATTCTCGACAGCAGGTGGCTGTCTCTGTTCCTCGCGTGACCGTCTTTGCTCGGCAGCAGGCTACTGTTCCAGGCAACGTCTGTCTACTCGTCCGACAGCAGGAGGCTGTCCAGGCCGCGCGCTTCTCGCCGGCCCGTTGCTGCATTGCCCGGGGTTTGGTCTTCACCCCGCGGTTGTTCCGGCTCAGCCAAGGCTAGCCCTTGGCCGGTAACACCTTAGCTCACTTGTAGATTCCGGGGAGGGTGTTGTGCTTTCGGTTTTAGGATTCCATTTAGTTTGTTTTAGTTATTGTTTTAGCCCAAGGCTTCGGCCTAGCTCCCTGCCGTGGTACCTCAAGGGCCAGCTGCCCGAGACACGACCACAAGGAGCCGACCGTACCCATTTGCTTATTGTTGGGCGTGGTTTGCTCGTTCGTCTTGTGTGTTTGGTTGAGTGGTTTGTTGAGTGAGACGAGTGAATTCTTGTATCGCTTACGATTGTAAAAGCCGCGTCAACCCTTGTAGTGTTTGTCTTAGGTCTGCCCGTAGTTAGGATTTGGGAATAAGGGTATTCCGCACCTGAATCTTCTGTCCTAAGGGTTTTTGCGCCGGGGTCTGTCCGGCCGGGTAGAAGTGTTGTAATTAATTGTCTTAGGAATTTTCGGTTTTTGAGTAGCACTCAAGAGACCTGGGAAGGTAGGTCGCTCTTGGTTAGGAAATTCTAGTTCTAGCAGGAGTGGTACTAACAGCTACCGACGGTCAATCATCGTTTCGTTTTTGACATCACTGCGGACGACGTTTTAGGAAGAACAGCATTAAAAAACTGCCCACCGGCGCCCGAAACGTACTGAGAATCCATAAAGCCGACGTAACGACAGAAATAACCAACGATCAGCACAAAAGCTGAGAGGCCAAAAGCCGCACGCCCAAGCCCTCCGCACACCATGCGGATGGGCTGCGTTAATGTCCTTAACAAGACGGCGTTCCACCAAAGCGGCAGCAATACAGAGACCAAACGTAGGGGCAAAACAAACTTAGCGTCAACCACACCAATATAACAAGCACATCACCCAAACGGTTCATGGCAAACCAAAACAGCCATGACGCCGATGGGAGACGCAGCCAACGCCACTCATGCGCCAAGACATCAGGCGCTTCCCAACGGCCGCCTTCACGCCGGCATAGCCATGCGGACAAGCGGAACTTGGGAGGCGCATAATGTTGAAACGCGAGATAGATTCTCGATCAAACCGAACCGTCGTGGAACAACCGATAAAAACAAGCAAGAAGCAAACAGCAAAGGCAACGGGGATCCGTCAAACCGAGCATCAATCTCCTACGCAGGTGATTTGGGCGATCGCTCCCGGGTAAAAGGGGCTAACGCGAAAATCACCTAGTCTACCATAAATGTTCCAGACCATTCGTGAATCCACTTGTGTACCTGATCCGGTCCCAAAGGACACCGCAGGCGCTGTCGGGGAACAGCGAGCACTGCAGGCCGAGGGCCAGGCAGGGAAGGACACGTTGCATAGCACCTGCCAAACAAAGGCCTTGACAGCAGTCGGAGGCCGAGAAGAAGGCAGTCGCACCGCGTGGACTACAAATGGCCCAGGCAAAACCGGACGCAGGAGAAGCTGAAAAGACAGCTACGGAAGCACGCGGAACCAAGAAAAAATGGCCGCTCGCAGTGAAGAAAGGGCACACGAGGGACGGCAGCAAGGTCGAAGGGTGTCAAGTCCGTCGATCCGAGCTGGTGGTTAACCTATAGGTGATTTGGGCGATGGCTCCCCCATAAAAAGGGCCAACGCGAAAATCACTTGGTCTACCATAAATATTAAATATTTTTGAAGTATCAAGCGAATTCGCTTTCTGTATCCCTACTGTTCCCGACGCTGTCCGCGAGCAGCGGAAGACCGGGCACAGGAGGGACTACAGCAGCCGATTGATGCAAATGATCTCCCATACATGTGATTTGGGCGACGGCTCCCGGGTGAAAGGGGCTAACGCGAAAATCACTTGGTCTACCATAAGTATTTTTGAAGTACGAATCCGCCTTGTGTATCCCTAGTGTTCCGAGCACTTTCCGCAAGCAGCGGAAGACCGGGCACAAGAGGGTGTTACGGGCCTAGGTGAAGGACCGTACCCAAGCGAGCCCGAGCAAGGCGAGCCGAGCCAGAGAAAGAGAAAAGCGTCGGATCTTTGGGCTCACTCCCTGCAAAAGCATATCGCACATCCTGGGGAGGTTGAAGATGCACTGCAACCAGTTGCAGAGGGTGGAGTGGGTGGCGCAACCAGGTCCAAGTGCATAAGAAGCGAGGCCGAACCTCAAGGCGATCCGGTACTAGTAGTAGGAAACCCCGAACGAGCTAAGGTAGAACTCGATAAGGCTCCTTTGTTTGAGACCCTTGAGGCACCTAAGGATTCGAAGCCTTAGGCGAATGACTGGTCACGTAGGCCAGCCCTTGACCCAACACCGAAGTGCGGGCGGCTTCCCGCACGAGGTCCCCACCCTGGGCTCACAAGGCTCAGGGGCGGTTTAGTTTTAGCGAGTAGCGCTTAGCCGTTTTCTAGTCCTAGTCGTTTTAGACTTAGGCGTTTTCCTTCGAGTTGTGTGGGTTAAGTCTAGCGCGTGCCTAGTGGAGCGGGCTGTGCTCCACGCCAAGGGGATTCGAACTTAACCCCTTTAACTCCAGAGCTGGGCGGGATAGCGCCCTCACTTGTAAATACAGATTTGATATTGGAACCGGTCGACTTGTGACCCGGTCCGAGTAGGCTTAGTATTTATTCTTTTGGATCTCTTTGTAAAGGAGGCTTTTTGAGAAATAAGAATTTTTGCACGGTGTGGCTCTCTCTCCCCTCTCGAGGTCCCCCTCTAGGCTCTCGCATTCTCTACTCGAGTAGGAGAATCCGTCCCTTAGAGGTTTTTTCCGAATACCCTTTGAGATCCGGCGTCCGCGTAGACGAAGGCTCGAGGTAACAAAGGCGCAAGGTAGGCCCTCCTCATCGGTGGTGATCCTCCCGACGTGACCACGGTAAGCTCCCTCATCGAAGCTGCAAAAAGCTCGAACGGTGCCTTCTCTTCGATCACGGGAGAGTTGAAAGACCGGCCGAGCGATTGGGAAGAAGAAGGCTGCAGTCCAGCTTTCTAACGACGGTGAAAAGGTTAGTACTTTGATAGTTGGAGTGATTTCGTTTAGGCTTCGGCTGTTGGCATTGGGCGCCTCACCTAGGGGTCTAGGCTTATACTCGGTGTACCCGAAGTGTTAGTTTAGCACAGTCCTACGGTGTCCCTCCCTTGGAACAGTCTTAGTCCTATTCGACTTCTCCCATCTATCGGGTACGACTTTGGCCAAATCGCACCCCCGGGGTGTTAAGGAGTTACAATCGACTCCTTGGTGCTCTCGGGTGTTCCTGCACAAACAGAGGTCCAGCAAGCTCCCGACACCCAAGTCTGAAGATTCAGCCGGCAAACCAAGCCAGGACTAGCACCATTGGAATCGCCATCAAGCAAGGATTGAGATAAGTAAATTCGGGCGTATTTCCACGGTGAGAAGCTATTCCGGTAATCAGCCGGAATCCTGTTTAAGCCAGTCGCCGCTGCAATTTCCGGCGACCTCCATTGCCCTTGGAGAAGAAGACGTCCTTGCCCCTGTCGCAGTCAAAGGCCGCAGCAGACAGCAAGGGCACCGTGGTCATTCGGTTCAACATTGGAACCCTAGCCGCCGGCGCCTCCTCGCGCGAGCCTTCCACCTCGGACGTCAACTCTAAGGTAAGTCTCTCCCAACCCTTCATCCAGCCACGTGTCGCCATCATAGAACCCTTCCGGATTCACTCCTCCACGTGTCAACCTCCGAGCGTCTCATCCTAATCAGTCCCCCTCGGATCACGCGCGGCCTGATTTGGCTAATCCCCTAGCCGTGTGTGATTCCTCCCTTCCTTTCTCGTGTTCTTTTCCTCGTGGTATCAACCCTAGTCGCAGTCTCCCTCAGCCGTCCATCCTCCACGTGTCGTGCATCCAGCTCGTCATCGCCTCCATGTTATCAGCCCGAGTCTCCACCTCGCCCTCAGCTGGCCCCACGGGTCCCTTGTGCGAGCGCCACCTCACCCGGCGCGACCTGGCCTTTCCTCGTTAACGCGCCCTTCACGCGCTAACGCCCCCCCCCCCTCGCCAACGCGCTACCGTGTGCTATTTCCGGCAACACCCAGCCGCAGCCACTTCTCCGTTGCCCCCTCCTCCAGCTCGCAAACCCTAGCCGCATTCCCTTATCGCGTCCCTTCCTCGCCCTCCATCGTGCCACGTGTCAAGTATCCGGCGCATTTCCTTGGCACGACCAGCCAAGCCTTTGACCGCACCTAACTAGGTAGCCTCTCGCGCCGGCCTCGACCCTAGGCTCCCCCTCCCTTGTCGACTTTGACCTAGGCTTACGTTGACCGAACCCTAGTCTACTTAGGAAGTCAACACCCCACCTAGCCTCCTTCGTTGACCGAAACTAGACGACCCGAGCTTAACTCGAGTGTCCCTCCTTGACCTAGTTCACCCGGACCTATCACTCGGTCCTGTAGTCAACCTCCTTAGTAGAAACCCTTGGCCACCTCCGAGTCCGAAGCGACTCAATTCCCGTGAGCTTAGACTCGTCCTAGGCTAGCCAAGTTAACCTCCCTCTAGTTAGGTAACCCGTATTCCCCACCTAAGACTCAAGATCCTTCGGCCTACCCCAGCCTTTGCCAATCTTGACTAGACCGGCCACCTATAGAGCCCCCTCGCACCTAGCCCATCCTCGGCCTTAGTTAGGATTAGGAGACCGCGCGGGATAGCCTCACCGCTTTCCCGTGCCAGGCCGGTGCTTCACTCGCGCCTTGGCCCTTCATCCGTCGGCCAGACCGACGCACGTGGCCGAGCCACTCCGGCGACAGGCAGGTCGGCTAGCCCTTGTGGTTTTAGCCCCCCTCGTCGTCACGACACCTCAGGCAGCACCCGCGTGACAGGTGGTCGCGCCCTGTGCCACTCTTGCGGTTGTGCCTCTGCTTCCCTGTGGCCGAGACCGATCGGTCATTCGCCTGACGTCCGGTCGACAGCACCTCCACCACCGCGGCCGACCTGATCGCATCCCTCCTGCAGAGCGCTGCAACCGACAGGCGACAGCGTCGCCGGCCAGTTCGTGACTCGCGACCGGCACTCGGAAGCCGGCCGCTTCCCTTGCGGCAGCAACCCCGCGGCCCGCGACGCCCTTGCAGCAGTAGCTCCGTGGAGGCTCGCCTCAAGTGGCCTTCTGTACCGTTGCTGCAATACCCGGGGCTGTGCTTTCTCCCCGGGTTCTTCATTCGGTTAAGCCAAGCCCGGCTTGGCTGGTAACGCCCTCCTCCCCCTTGTAAGCACGGGCGGGTGTTTTGATTTGAGTTCTAGGTTGCATCTAGTTTGTTTTTGTTTGAATTTTTAGCCCGGGCTCAGTCCCTCGTCCCCTACGCGGCACCTCGAAGGCACAAGTGCCAACGACACGGCCGCCACGGGACTTGTCCTACCTATTGGGTTCGGGTGTGGTTTGCTCGATAGATTGTGGTTTGCGTGTGATTGCGAGTGAGTTGCGAGTGCTTAAGTGTATCGATCGCGCTTGTAAAGCCTCTCACCCATTCTAGTTTTGTAGTAGGATTCCCTTAGATAGGTTTTTGGGAAACCCAGCCTTTTGTATCCTTGTCCTATCGGGTTTGCGCCGGGGTCCTGTCCGGCCGGGTAGACAAGTGTATTAATTTGTTTAGGGTTTCGAATAATTTAGAGTGCTCCTCAAGAAGGTCTTGGGAACTTAGGGCTATTTCGGTTCGGTCCCATTTGGCCCGCCCGGGTAGTGCCTAACAATTGGTATCAGAGCCCTCTTGAGGAGAAACCGGACTTCTTATTGCACTTGGACCGAGAAGAGCAACTTCAAAGGACAGATCGAAGAAGGAATTCAGTCAGTGCAGATTCGGTTTTCTGGTTTTCTTGATTTTCTAAGCAGGTTTTGGCCTTAGTTCCTACGGTATTCAGTCTTCCGCAGCGTTTTATATAGTGTTGTTCCACGGCTTGGCTTGCTCCCCTTTAGCAAGTCTAGGGAAGTACACCTTGTACTCCCGAGGGTAGCCAAACTCGAGGTACGTCACCAAGACACCAGGCGGGTGTGGTGATTTAGGCTCCTAGAGCCCGGCCAAGAGTGAAGCGGGACTGCCGAGGCACTAGGTGAGTGCGGCAGTAGGCGGGCCAACCCGTCTCCTTTGCTAACGAACACACGGGCAGCAACAGGGCAGCGGCAGCGTGTGGACAGGTTAGGTTAGTTTTAAGAGTGGCAGTGGCCAGCCTTTGGATTTTGAGAGTGGCAGCTTAGATCTTGCTTTGGATACAGCGTAGTTAGGTTTTTTCAGTTGTTCACGGTGTTGCCTTGGAAGTTTTCAGCCCGCGCCTTACAAATGGGCAAATCCAAGAAGCAACTTCCCTTGGAGGAGAACCCAGTCCTAGAAGAGGCTCCCCAACCTCAGGAGGAACCAGCCCAAGCCGAGTCCGTCGAGCTTCAAGACCCCATGGTCGGGCGCATGACCCACATAGAGCGCGAGCTCATTCGCATGCGCCGGGACATGGACCGGCAAGACTCCATGCGTAGGACAGATATGGAGCGCCAAGACTCTGCCAGGCAGAAGGATATGGACGAGTTCAGGAGTATGTTTAGGCTCCTTAGTGCCTCCATTAAACTCCCTCAAGAGGCCGTCACTCAAGGCCCGATGCCTTCAAGAAGGGACAAAGGTAAAGGCATCGCTGACGGCCATAACAACTGCTTCACAGATAATGAAGTAGACCCTCGAGTGTCTCATGTAG
The DNA here is from genome assembly GCF_008831285.2 of Nymphaea colorata. NCBI lineage: Eukaryota > Viridiplantae > Streptophyta > Magnoliopsida > Nymphaeales > Nymphaeaceae > Nymphaea > Nymphaea colorata. The sequence goes on from NW_022205162.1 coordinate 25,000, forward strand.
GCACCAGCATGGAAGGGGCCCGAAATCACAGAATGGGACCCCATTTGGCTCCTCAGTCCGGACCAACTTTCCGGCCTCCCTATGATGATCACCCGCGTGCCCAACCTCGGATACAACGCTTTGCGAACTCAAGTCAGAATCAAACGATTTATGATTCTGAAGAGGAGGAAGAATCTCCACAACAAAGAAGGAGAAATGAGAGGGCACAACCCCGTAATGATGAGAGACGGACACCCACAGTCCGTTATGACTTTCCCAAGTTCCACGGGGAACAACTAAGGGAGTGGATGTTCATGGCGGAACGTTATTTTGTGTGCCATCGTGTTCCTAGGGACGAGTGGATTGAGACCGCAGCAGCAAACATGACAGGAGAAGCAACTAGCTTCTACTTATGGTTCGTCCACAAGACATATGACCCAACCTGGGAAAAATTCAAGAAGAGCCTCCAAGTTCGGTTTGGCGACTCCACCTTTATCGACTACGACGAGGACCTTAAAAACTTGGTCCAAACCACCACGGTTCAAGCCTACCAGAAACAATTTGAAAGACTTGCAAGCATGGTACAGTGGTCCGAGAAGGCCCTCATCGGCGCTTTCAAGGGTGGATTAAAACAAGAGGTAAAACTTGAAATGAAGGTGCAACGCTTCGAAAGTTTAGAAGAATGTTTCGGCATGGCTCGTATATACGAGGAACGAATCGAAGAGCGGCGTGCCATGAAAAAAGCACGCAAGTTTGAAAAGCAGAAGAAGAAACCCTCGCATTCTTCTGCTCACAAGTTTCGAGGGAATTAAATAATCCCTTACCATAAGGGAAGAGATTATAAGCCCGGAGATAAAGGATATCAGCCGACACCTAAATCGGGCAGAGGACCTCCAACTCGTTACCTCACACCCAAACAAATGGAGGAATATAGGCGCAAAGGATTGTGCTTTAGGTGTGAGGAAAAGTGGGATAAGAATCACCAATGCAAGTCCTACAACAGGATTATGGTACTGAGTGACAGTGAGAGTGATTCTGAATCCAACACCAGCTCCTCTAGTGATTCTGACGAGAGCTCTAGTTCTTCATCCGAAGAGGAGGTGTACCACAAGCGGCCGAGCAAAAGCAAGGCCAAGGAAGAGACCACAACGCCCGAAACTAAAGAGGGTGGAGACGAGTCTCTACACTCCATGACCGATCCCCACAAGCCAAACGCCATGCGGGTCTTTGGCAGAATCAATGGGCACAAGGTGCTGATTTTGTTGGATAGTGGCGCCACAAACAACTTCCTTACCGAGGAAGCAGCCAGACGTTGCAAAGTGGCGCTCAGAGATAGCAAACCCCAAACCATCATCGTGGGAGGGGGTTACCGCCTTAAGTGCCTTCATGAAGGGCAAGGCATGGAAGTCGTCCTAAACAAGAAGGCTTTCTCCATCGATTTTCTGGTTATTCCACTGGAGGGAGTCGACTTGGTCTTAGGAATGCCGTGGTTCCTTTCCTGGAAATCTATCAACTGGGACGTGAAGAGTTTCACCATGACCTTCACACCCGAGGGAGAAGAGGAACCCGTAGTAATACAAGGACTCACGGGTAACGCACGACCAAAGGCTGCTCAAAGATGCCTTAACCATGAGCAACACGCGTGCTGGGTCCTTGCTTTGGCGACTGATGTACCGGGGCCGGACAAAGAAAATGAGGGACCAATACCGGCCTCAATCCAAAAAGTGATCGACGGGTTTCCAGAGGTTTTCGATGAGCCAAAGGGCCTGCCTCCCAAGCGGGCCTACGATCACAGAATCATCCTTACTCAAGGAGCAGAGCCAGTCAACGTGAGACCATATCGGTATGGGCACAGTCAGAAGGCGGAAATCGAGCGCCTAGTAAAGGAGATGTTGCAAAGCGACATCATCCGCCCAAGTTGTAGTCCCTTCTCTTCCCCAGTCCTCTTAGTGAAAAAGAAAGATAATACCTGGAGGTTCTGCGTGGACTACAGAGCGCTCAATGAGGTGACCGTTAAGGATCGGCACCCCATACCGGTGATAGATGAGCTCCTAGACGAGTTAGCCGGCGCCACAATCTTCTCTAAGATCGACCTTAGAGCCGGCTACCACCAAATAAGGATGTACGATGAAGATGTGCTCAAAACAGCCTTCCGAACGCATGACGGGCATTACGAATTCTTAGTGATGCCCTTTGGACTTACTAACGCCCCAGCAACCTTCCAAAGGTGCATGAACGACGTGTTCCGGAAGTACTTAAGAAACTTCATTTTGGTGTTCTTCGACGATATATTGATATACAGCAAGAGCGAAGCACTACATCAGAAACATCTTGAGATCACGCTCCAAATTTTGAAGGAGCATCAGTTGTTTGCGAAGATGTCCAAATGCAGTTTTGGGCAATCTTCGATTGATTATCTTGGGCACATTGTGTCCCGAGACGGGGTTCGGGCAGACCCCGAAAAACTTCGAGCCATGGAAAGATGGCCACTGCCCAAGGACTTGAAAGGTCTACGAGGATTCTTAGGGTTGACGGGTTACTACAGACGTTTCATCCAAGGCTACGGCATTATAGCCCAGCCCCTCACCCAAATGCTCAAGAAGGGAGCTTTCTCATGGACCGACAAGTCAAAGGCCGCGTTCGATAAATTGAAGACAGCCTTGATGACAGCCCCCGTGCTCACGTTACCCAACTTCACCAAGACGTTCACGATAGAGACAGATGCGTGCGACGTGGGAGTTGGGGCAGTCCTCGGACAAGAGGGGCATCCCATTGCGTACATGTCGAAGGCACTCACTAGCCGTGCCAAACCTCTTTCAACCTATGAGAAAGAGTTACTCGCCATTGTCATCGCAGTGGAGAAATGGCGTCCATACCTCATAGGGCGCAGGTTCATAGTCAGGACCGACCAGAACAGCTTGAAGTATATGCTCAAGCAACGAGTCTCTACCCCTACGCAGCAAAGTTGGCTAGCGAAACTTCTAGGGTACGACTTCGAGATTGAGTACAAACGAGGTCCTGAGAACACGGCAGCGGATTCCCTTTCGAGGTTAACCGAGCAATTGATGACACTTTCAGTGGTCAGCACGAGTTTGTGGGATAGATTGGCCGACGATCAGCAGGCTGATCCAAATTTAAAATTGATCAAGACATCCCTTTCCCAAAACCCGGGCTCCATACCTCTTTATTCGGTTAAGGGGAACATCCTTTACAGGAAGAACCGTGCAGTGGTTCCTTCCGCATCTGAACTTAAAAGAGAGCTCCTGCAGCACTTTCATGACTCGCCAGCTGCAGGACATGAAGGGGTCGCGAAGACCATTAGCAGAGTCAAGACCCAGTTCTGGTGGCAAGGACTGAAGGCCGAAGTGCAGCGATATATACGCCAGTGTATTGTGTGTCAGAGAGAGAAATATGAGGCCATCAAACCTCCAGGGCATCTCAATCCTCTCCCAATCCCCACCAAGCCATGGACTGACATTACCATGGACTTTATTGATGCCATGCCTCGATCAGAAGGGAAAGAGGCCGTGCTTGTTGTAGTGGATCGGCTGACCAAGTACAGCCATTTTGCACCATTGCCACGCCTGTACCAAGGGCCATTAGTGGCTAACGTCTTCCAAGAGTTCATCGGGAAGCTCCACGGAATGCCTCAGACCATTGTCTGTGATAGAGACTCGATCTTCATGAGTGCATTCTGGAAGGAATACATGAAGACGATGGGTACAGATCTTCGGTTTAGTACTGCTCATCACCCGCAGACCGACGGGCAGAGTGAAATAGTGAACAGGTCCTTAGAGACTTACTTGCGTTGCTTCGCAGGAGAAAGGCCCAACTCCTGGGTCAAATTTCTATCCTGGGCAGAGTGGTCATACAACACAAGTTGGCACTCTACCACAGGGATGACACCGTACGAAGCCGTCTATGGATATCCACCTCCATCCATTCCACGATATGAAGGAGGTAGCGCTACAGAAGACAACGTAGACTGCGAGTTACGAACTCGTGAGGCGGTTCTGGAGACCCTCAAACAGAACATGGCTAAGGCCCAGAACCGTATGAAGCAACTATACGACAAGGGTAGAAAGGATCGAGAGTTTACTGTCGGGCAGTACGTGTGGCTTAAGAGGTTGCCTCTTAAGCAAAGGTCTCTCATGGGACAGCCGTATTCCAAGCTTCTCCCACGTTACTACGGGCCGTACCCAGTCTTGCAGAAGGTTGGGAAGGCGGCATACAGATTGGGATTGCCTAGAGAGGCACAGGTCCATCCGGTCTTTCACGTGACACGTCTGAAGCCTCATCATGGGGACGTGCCCTCAGAGGTGGAACATGTGCCCGACCAGCTACCTACGCCTTATAGAATTCTGAAGCACCGTTACGTACAGAGACAGGGTAGAACAAGGCACGAAGTTTTGGTAGAATGGCAAGGTCCAGACCATGGCACCTCCTGGGAAGAATTCAGAGCAGTCGCTCATAGGTTCCCCTCTACAAGCGCTCGAGGACAAGCGCAATTTAGGGAGGGGGAATCTGTTACGGGCCTAGGTGAAGGACCGTACCCAAGCGAGCCCGAGCAAGGCGAGCCGAGCCAGAGAAAGAGAAAAGCGTCGGATCTTTGGGCTCACTCCCTGCAAAAGCATATCGCACATCCTGGGGAGGTTGAAGATGCACTGCAACCAGTTGCAGAGGGTGGAGTGGGTGGCGCAACCAGGTCCAAGTGCATAAGAAGCGAGGCCGAACCTCAAGGCGATCCGGTACTAGTAGTAGGAAACCCCGAACGAGCTAAGGTAGAACTCGATAAGGCTCCTTTGTTTGAGACCCTTGAGGCACCTAAGGATTCGAAGCCTTAGGCGAATGACTGGTCACGTAGGCCAGCCCTTGACCCAACACCGAAGTGCGGGCGGCTTCCCGCACGAGGTCCCCACCCTGGGCTCACAAGGCTCAGGGGCGGTTTAGTTTTAGCGAGTAGCGCTTAGCCGTTTTCTAGTCCTAGTCGTTTTAGACTTAGGCGTTTTCCTTCGAGTTGTGTGGGTTAAGTCTAGCGCGTGCCTAGTGGAGCGGGCTGTGCTCCACGCCAAGGGGATTCGAACTTAACCCCTTTAACTCCAGAGCTGGGCGGGATAGCGCCCTCACTTGTAAATACAGATTTGATATTGGAACCGGTCGACTTGTGACCCGGTCCGAGTAGGCTTAGTATTTATTCTTTTGGATCTCTTTGTAAAGGAGGCTTTTTGAGAAATAAGAATTTTTGCACGGTGTGGCTCTCTCTCCCCTCTCGAGGTCCCCCTCTAGGCTCTCGCATTCTCTACTCGAGTAGGAGAATCCGTCCCTTAGAGGTTTTTTCCGAATACCCTTTGAGATCCGGCGTCCGCGTAGACGAAGGCTCGAGGTAACAAAGGCGCAAGGTAGGCCCTCCTCATCGGTGGTGATCCTCCCGACGTGACCACGGTAAGCTCCCTCATCGAAGCTGCAAAAAGCTCGAACGGTGCCTTCTCTTCGATCACGGGAGAGTTGAAAGACCGGCCGAGCGATTGGGAAGAAGAAGGCTGCAGTCCAGCTTTCTAACGACGGTGAAAAGGTTAGTACTTTGATAGTTGGAGTGATTTCGTTTAGGCTTCGGCTGTTGGCATTGGGCGCCTCACCTAGGGGTCTAGGCTTATACTCGGTGTACCCGAAGTGTTAGTTTAGCACAGTCCTACGGTGTCCCTCCCTTGGAACAGTCTTAGTCCTATTCGACTTCTCCCATCTATCGGGTACGACTTTGGCCAAATCGCACCCCCGGGGTGTTAAGGAGTTACAATCGACTCCTTGGTGCTCTCGGGTGTTCCTGCACAAACAGAGGTCCAGCAAGCTCCCGACACCCAAGTCTGAAGATTCAGCCGGCAAACCAAGCCAGGACCAGCACCATTGGAATCGCCATCAAGCAAGGATTGAGATAAGTAAATTCGGGCGTATTTCCACGGTGAGAAGCTATTCCGGTAATCAGCCGGAATCCTGTTTAAGCCAGTCGCCGCTGCAATTTCCGGCGACCTCCATTGCCCTTGGAGAAGAAGACGTCCTTGCCCCTGTCGCAGTCAAAGGCCGCAGCAGACAGCAAGGGCACCGTGGTCATTCGGTTCAACATTGGAACCCTAGCCGCCGGCGCCTCCTCGCGCGAGCCTTCCACCTCGGACGTCAACTCTAAGGTAAGTCTCTCCCAACCCTTCATCCAGCCACGTGTCGCCATCATAGAACCCTTCCAGATTCACTCCTCCACGTGTCAACCTCCGAGCGTCTCATCCTAATCAGTCCCCCTCGGATCACGCGCGGCCTGATTTGGCTAATCCCCTAGCCGTGTGTGATTCCTCCCTTCCTTTCTCGTGTTCTTTTCCTCGTGGTATCAACCCTAGTCGCAGTCTCCCTCAGCCGTCCATCCTCCACGTGTCGTGCATCCAGCTCGTCATCGCCTCCACGTTATCAGCCCGAGTCTCCACCTCGCCCTCAGCTGGCCCCACGGGTCCCTTGTGCGAGCGCCACCTCACCCGGCGCGACCTGGCCTTTCCTCGTTAACGCGCCCTTCACGCGCTAACGCCCCCCCCCCCTCGCCAACGCGCTACCGTGTGCTATTTCCGGCAACACCCAGCCGCAGCCACTTCTCCGTTGCCCCCTCCTCCAGCTCGCAAACCCTAGCCGCATTCCCTTATCGCGTCCCTTCCTCGCCCTCCATCGTGCCACGTGTCAAGTATCCGGCGCATTTCCTTGGCACGACCAGCCAAGCCTTTGACCGCACCTAACTAGGTAGCCTCTCGCGCCGGCCTCGACCCTAGGCTCCCCCTCCCTTGTCGACTTTGACCTAGGCTTACGTTGACCGAACCCTAGTCTACTTAGGAAGTCAACACCCCACCTAGCCTCCTTCGTTGACCGAAACTAGACGACCCGAGCTTAACTCGAGTGTCCCTCCTTGACCTAGTTCACCCGGACCTATCACTCGGTCCTGTAGTCAACCTCCTTAGTAGAAACCCTTGGCCACCTCCGAGTCCGAAGCGACTCAATTCCCGTGAGCTTAGACTCGTCCTAGGCTAGCCAAGTTAACCTCCCTCTAGTTAGGTAACCCGTATTCCCCACCTAAGACTCAAGATCCTTCGGCCTACCCCAGCCTTTGCCAATCTTGACTAGACCGGCCACCTATAGAGCCCCCTCGCACCTAGCCCATCCTCGGCCTTAGTTAGGATTAGGAGACCGCGCGGGATAGCCTCACCGCTTTCCCGTGCCAGGCCGGCGCTTCACTCGCGCCTTGGCCCTTCATCCGTCGGCCAGACCGACGCACGTGGCCGAGCCACTCCGGCGACAGGCAGGTCGGCTAGCCCTTGTGGTTTTAGCCCCCCTCGTCGTCACGACACCTCAGGCAGCACCCGCGTGACAGGTGGTCGCGCCCTGTGCCACTCTTGCGGTTGTGCCTCTGCTTCCCTGTGGCCGAGACCGATCGGTCATTCGCCTGACGTCCGGTCGACAGCACCTCCACCACCGCGGCCGACCTGATCGCATCCCT